>NC_056751.1:115492566-115540066 GCF_019279795.1 Protopterus annectens | reverse complement strand
TAGCTGCACATTTCTTCAACTGCAATAGCTGTACATATGTTTGACATTTGCTGTGACATTTGAATCCTTCCACCCCTGAGAGAGGGGTGAGGACACCTAAGTATATTGTACTAACAATTATGACTATCAGGCACATGCAGTGCTTGTGAACTGCTATACTGTCATTAATATGTTAGATGGCTGCATCCTTTGATATTTCTGTGTTGTACTCCTACATAAGGGCATGCTTGTGGAAGTAATTCTACAGCTATTCGCAGAGTATGTAACAGCAGACAGGCTGATATGCCTGTGTGTTTCTGACACTTGCAGGCCTCAGATACTCTCAGGTATATATTTGACCAGCCTCAGGGAAAGGTACATATCAGTGGGATACACCTGTGATATATTTCAGATATTCTGCAGTTGTGACTGTGGGGTATTTTGAGCATATGTATTACTACACCATTTCTGACATGCAAGTAGTGTCTACTTTAACTTATTGACAGTTACCATTACGTGGGATTCCCCACCTTTCTGCCTACTGTTAGTACATTTCACAGGGAGTCAGTGGGGCACAGGTAACAGTTGTTTGCAAATCAGGGACATCCCTGTAAATCAGTCACAGTTGGGAGGTCTGGCCTCTTACCTATTCAAATATGGCGGTGTTTATCCTGCTGTGATACTGTGTGGGGTTTGTAAGGTGCTACTGTAACATTATTACCTACTAGCATGGCTGTTTCTCTTCTCACACTAATGTAATGCAATTCCACATGAATTGGCAGTAAAGATACACAGAACAAGCTTTGTGTAATGACCTTCCTATTTTCCCTTTACATTCACTCCTTGTATTTCATGATATATTTCTTTCAGCACCAAGTTCTTGTATATCTCCTGTGGCTCAGTGGTAATTCATGCAGACTAATGTTTCCAAGGTGTGGGGTTTGAGACTGACAGGTGTATTTTATTTTGCTGATGAGCAGACTACAGGCCTTGTCATACAGAGTGACTAAGGCACTTTTAAGCAGTTGTAAGTGGGTTTGCACGAGTTTGCGCAACGCTTAGCTACGCTTATCTATGCTTAGCTAAGTGCACACAAGCGCACACCCGCTGACTACTGCTTAAAAGTGCTTACTCCCACTAACACCCGTGCTAATTTCTTTTAAAGAAAAGAAAATGGGGAAATAGGAAAGTGGTGAAAAAGGGGGCACAAAGAGGGAAAGACAGTAGGGAAACCAGCTCGGGATGTGCAGGATGGGTGTAGGGAAGGTCCATAGCTGCCCATTTCTTTATCAGCAACAGCTGTGCATATGTTTGAAATTTGGTGTGAAATTTGAAACCTTCCACCCCTGAGAGAGGGGTGAGGACAACAAAATATGTTGTACTGCCAGTTAGAATTATCAGTTTACATGTCCAGCGGACATGTGTGCAAATTGGGCAGCTATGTATGGGGCGTAATTTTTTGTGGGAACAGCGTGCCCTTTTTTATTTTTTTTTTTCAGGTGAGAGTGGAATGTGAGGTACAGGAAGTAGGTATATTTGGGGAGGTAGGTTGGGGAGGTTAACAGACAAGACAAACAAGACACATACAGGGGCAGAGTATGACACATGTGGGGGGTAAACACAACTGACGGGGATGGATGTTTGGATATCGTGAGCCCATGAGCCCACAGATGGCAGCAGTGGAACTGAGATCCCCACCCATGGGCAGTTACCACTGCACCTTCACAGCCCAGGCTGGGGCTGTGCTGG
This sequence comes from Protopterus annectens, assembly GCF_019279795.1. Classification (NCBI taxonomy): domain Eukaryota; kingdom Metazoa; phylum Chordata; order Ceratodontiformes; family Protopteridae; genus Protopterus; species Protopterus annectens. Next base: position 115,538,338 of record NC_056751.1, on the reverse strand, counting down.
GGGCTGGATAGGATGGGCAGGCACACCCATGAGTTGCGCCACTCTCCCCTCGAGCTGGCATAGGGGATCAGTCACAGAATGCCTGATCTCACTACGCACCACAGACCGGACCCTATGGAGGGTGAGTGGAGGCTTTCCCCTGGCCACGCTTGCAGAGGGGGGACGAGCCCCATCCCCTGCAGCGCTTCCACCCGAAGGTGGCACAGGGCCACCGGAGGAGGAGGTCCCGGCCTGGGCACTGATGCCAGGTGCACTCGCCAGCTGAAGTGGGAGAGGTGGGTCCGCTGGACCCCGCCTTCCCTGTTGTCCTATGTTTAGCAGTATTTTATGGCATTTTGGGTTAGTAACAAACAACACCATTCAAAATTAGTTGTAACAGCATGCATCAGTATTCCCATTAACGAAACACCCATGAATTCTGAACATTGAGCAGCAAGCATAACACATGCATATTTAGAACAACAGTGCACATTCCAACAGCATGCAGGGTTGATTGGTGGCAACAGGCCATCAGGTTTGGATATGTGAACAGGGCACATGCATCAACGTACATGCAGATATGTATGAACCAACAGGACAAATGTCCATGGGAATTAATTGTGAATACACATACCCAGTTTGGTGTGGAATGGCATAATTTGTGAAAATAGGGTAGGGTGGAGAAATATTACATCAACAACTTACACTACCTATACATATACTGTACATTCCTAGTAGATGCAGATATATATCCCCTACATGTATTAGTACAGTTTCCTGTATGTAACCTTAGGAATGTTGGTGATGGGGATGTTACTGCTACATTAATATACATTCCATTTTTATTCATATATGTTCATATCTGGCTGTGTTCAGGTACAGCATCCTGCTACATTTGATTTATATGGGTCTAGACAACTGTGGATGTTCAGCATTTCATACAACCATACTATCTCCATAATGCAAGGGTACAGCAACATATCCAAATTGTGGGATGGACACAGTCCAGGTTCTGTACTTTATTTAAGACATTACACTCTTTGGTTGTGGCTGTCTCATTCATTTCATTATGTAGTGACTGCAGTATACCTTTATTCCAGACTTATTACAGCTTTCTTGGTAGCTTCAAACTGTCTTTCTCACACTCTAACTTATTTTATATTTACATTTTAGAATGGTACTTAATTCTAGGCTTTATTAACATTTATTACTGGGTTACAACAATCCTTTCCAGCTGACTCACTTATTTCATATGACAGAATTTACAAGGATGTATTCGACACTTGTCTATCTTTTGTTGATTGATTACCACTCATTTTCAGGCTGAAGCAGTTATCTGATATTACAATACAGGTGGAAACTCTATTTGAGACTTGTTTAATCTTTATTACTGGATTGCAACACACTCTTTTCCAGCCTGCATCACTTATCTAATCTTACAATACTAGCAAAATCTTTATTCTAGGCTTATTTCACCTTTATTACTGGGTTACAACACTGAACTCTTTTACAATCTGTCTCACTTATATTGTATAACAATACCAGCTAAATAATTACTAACCTGCCTGGTGGCGCAACCTCAGCAGCCTATCAGCATAGGCTCGCCGATTCACGGAACGAACACCTGCAGCTGTAATATAAATGACGGAATATTAGAACATACCTCTCCATACTATAGGCTAGGATAGCATTTCTTACATACGTAATTACATGGATACTTACTCAGTAGTGGGGCATTGGGCATTTGGCGGGCCTCCTGGATCCAACGGTTCAGTTGGTCCTCCTTACGTCGCTTCAGGTCCGCATGGTGGTGACGGACCTGTTCACCAGTCCTCGGAATGCCTGTGGCACTGGTGAGATCATGTGACAACCGGTTCCACGCCTCTGCCTTATACGCTCCTCATTGAACCTGGCCCTGCATGAGTTGTGCTTCATGATCATGGACTAGGAGCCAAACCATATATTCTGACTCCTCAACACCCCACCTTTGTGCTCTAAAGCGATTTCCCTCTCCTGCACCTGCCATCCTGATTGCAAATGGGTACCACAATCAGTTATGGTGTGTATTCCCGCCTATGGGGCTTATATATGCCGGTTTTCCCGCACTTATCTGTGATTGGCCAATTTGGATATTTATCAGCTTAAAGCAAACCTGCTTTGTCATGGTTATATTTTCACTCATTCCTATATATATGCTAATACTGTATTTCTCAACTGTCATGGCTTAGTGGTTCAGTACTTTGACTATGGTGCACAGTATCCCGCGTTCGACCCTTGGCATTGCTTTTTTATTTTACTACTGTCTAGACAGGCTAGGAGGTGTGTCTGTGTAAAGGCGGCTTTGATACAGCTTGCCCAATGTTGCCCGCCGGTAAGCTGGTTGGCTCACTGCGCAGCTCCGCACAAACGGCTTACGCTGGGTAATGCGTTATTTAGCTATGAGCACTCATATTACGCTGGGTGAAGCACTGCTGAGCTACGGGCACTCATATTAAGCTTGTTAAAGCACTGCTCACCTCCGGGCACTCATATTAAGCTTGTTAAAGCACTGCTCACCTCCGGGCACTCATATGCAGCTTGTTAAAGTGCTGCTCACCTACGGGCACTCATATGCAGCTTGTTAAAGTGCTGCTTCCCTTCGGGCACTCATATTCAGCTTGCTAAAGCATTGTTCAGCTATGGGCAATTAGAATCCTTTTTTTATAAATTATTCTGTCGGATTTCTTCACAAATACATGGCCCATTTCATTACATTTTACTTAAATTATAGTTTTTTATATATATATATATATATATATATATATATATATATATATATATATATATATATGTGTGTGTGTGTGTGTGTCAGTGGATTGTTTCATACTTATTTAAATAAAAATGGTGAATGATGTTGTGGGGGCTCGAACCGTGACTACATCCTCTTTGGCCAACATCTCTACCGCTACGCTATTGCTACTTAATTTGCATATGTAGATCTTATATGCTTTTCAATGTCTGCTAACTGTGGCTGAGCGAAGGGCATACCCGTGCAAATGAGCGCAAATGCGGGCAAACATTTTTGAAATTATAAAAAAAAAAAATGAAACTGCTATTTTTATGTTTTACACATTTTCAGTAGGGTTTAGTCTGTAGGGATGTGTGGTGTTGTGTTCCTTGACATTTCTAAGGACTCGCCTGTGGGTGTTTACTTTCAGGCCTCTGACTCTTCTGGGGGCGTGTCCCTTTGCAGTACTCGGCATTCGGACACGCCCTCTACTTTCCTACATGGACCGTGTTAGCCTAGGGTATGATTCAGCATGCCCTCATGAATATGCATGGCATGCTGACGTCATACCGTTCAACTGCAGCCTCCAAGTAAGACATATTAAGTCTTACACAGAGGTTTTGTGAATCTGGCCCTAAGTGTACACCATTCTGAGTGCACAGACAACACAAGCATGACTCTCACCTTCTTCCTCCTAATTTTAGTTTTCCTACTGATTTTCATGCACCTTAAATATTGTGGGGGGGGGTCACAAAGTACAGACTTCATGCACAATTAGCATACTCCTTCTGAATGACTAGAAAGCACATAAACAATAATAGGGATGTTCTTGATCAGAGATCATGTATACTTAGTGTCCACTTAGTTTAGACATTAGAATTTGGCCCTTTGACTAAAAATAACAACTCAAGTATTCAGGACATTGTAGAACCTGGATTCACATACAAGAGGTGAAAAAAGTCTACTAACAGATAAATACTAAATTAATATAGTACTATATACTATGCAAACAGAAAAAAAATAAATAAATAACTTCTCCAAAAGAGGATGCATCAGATACATTGACAGAAAATGTATTTTACTAATCAAATAGGGTTCTACTTATTTATGCAAATCAGCTAGTCAGGCATCATGTGAAAAAATGGACACACTGGAAAATAAAAGCAATGAAAGGAACGTTTTAGTTATAGGGGACTCGGTAATGAGGGGAACTGCTACCTTGTTTTGTCATGGCAAAAGTAAACAGTATATTGTAATGTGCCACCCTAGTGCCAAACTGATAGACATCCATGAGATATTAGTAAAGCTAAGGATATCTTCACACATGTTCAGTAAAAAGATTGGCTGTATACAGCTAAAGAACATGTGATCTTCTTAAAATACATTCAAAATAATGGAATAAAACATTTTTGGATAATGTGTTAAAGAAATCTGCACAATGAAAAATGCTATTAGTACTAAGGAAATAAGCTCTTGTTTATTTTAAAAATGTGTAAAATTGAATTGTTGTACAGCATGACAATTTAGATGAAACAAGCTCTGTTTTACCAAGAAATGGATTAAGTTTTATGTTGTTTGCAGTATATTCACGTTGCACTTTGCTGAAATAAATGAGATAATGTGTATGTTTTTCAAACCACGTCTGGCACAGTTGTGTGCAACGAGACTCTCAGAATTTGAAATAGTAATGCCAAAAGCTTGATGCAAAAGTTTTTTATTTGGAAAAATAAAATAGTGAATACAAAAATGTGGTTTCAGCAATGTTTAAATTTAGCTTAAACTGGAGGTCAGGCACAATCGCATTTGGCTATCATTTTTCTAGTTATTTAGCTGCATTTGTTTTCTAATTACAGGACAAATTAAAAAAATCTGTGTGGATGGAATATGAGCCTTTATAAATAACTGAAAAAATAGGCGATTAGGAACACGATAAGAGCCCAAAAATAAATAAATAAAAACCGTTTATTAGTAAGCGCTTTCTTTGTATAAAGAATGTTAATTGATATTAATTTTGTTTGAGTCTGAGGAAGGTGAGGCACTGGTCCACACCGAAAGCGCTTACTAATAAACGTTTTTTATTTATTTCTTTGTGGGCTCTTATCGTGTCCCTAATCGCCTATTTTTTCAGTTGTTTGTGGTTTGTGTTTCGTTTTTTTGGAGCCTTTATAAATAATTCAGCACAAAAGGGTAAAAAATGAACTTGGTGATGTGTAAAATAAAATGGACTGGGAATAAAAAAAACAATGCTGTTGTAGTTTTTTAGTATGCATAATAAGGCCAAAAACAGTAGTTTCAAATATAAAAGTGATCTTACAGCTTTTCTTTTTATATGTTATGGACTGTGAAAATGTTACAAATATAGCAGTCTTAAATCTGTCAGACCAACTGGAGTGTGGAAGTTGCTTATATTAGCATTGGGATATACTTCTATCTCATCTGTATAAAAAATATCTCATACAAATCATTGATTTACCTACTCCAGGTAACAATATAATTAACAAATGTGAACATCTGCTAAACTGAAGATTCATTTTTGAAAAAAAAAGTGGTCAGGATGTCTGCTGGAAAGAAGTTACAGATGACTGTCCAACCGAGTAGCAATCATTTGATAAATGTAAAAATAAAAGCTACAAGAATTAGTGCAAATATAAAAAATGTAGGTATGATCAAATACAATAATTATGTAGGAATGTGAAAAGAGCTGTTAACCTTATCATAAAATTATGGAATTAAACTTGGGAAAAATGTTGTTTCAATGGCAAAACTTTTTTTAAGTTCATAGAGGATGTTAGAAGTCAAGAAGACATGCCTGCTCCTTTTGTATTATCATGAACAATTGTTTGAAGGTCATTAGAAACTACCTTTGTTAAGGTCATAATTGAGATTAAAAGTAAATAACGCATCATAGCTGAGCCTTTGAATATTTTTTGTAAAATGTTTAAGGGGGGATGAATCCTAACAGAATGGAAAAAAATCTGTCCTCAAAATCATGCATAAAAATAAACAGATCGTTAGTATCAAACTACAGCTCTATTAGACCCAGTCTTACATGGGCGAAATTATGGAGAGTTAATATTAGAGCAAATGTTTTTGGATTTAAGCAAATAGTGTGTGGTTAATATTTTTCAGCAGGCATACTCATGTAACACTAACAGTTGCCGGCAATTTGATTTTTATGCTAATGTTTTTCTCCTTAAATTATAAGACTTGACATTTCTGAGTAAGCATTTGCTTACACCATGTACAGCTTTCATAGATGTTAGTCAAGACCCAAGGTCCTAATTCTCACTAATGTTATTCATTGTTTCTGAAATGAGCCGGGACACCCACCTCAAAAAAAATTGTGTGTGTGTGTGTGTGTGTGTGTGGGAGGGGGGGGGCATGGCTCTGTGGTACAGAGGGATAAAGGTCTGATTGAAACCCACATGACCTGAGATTTATTAGTGGCTTGGAATGCTTGAAGAGCATAGGAGGGGTGAGCAATAAATGCACAACTAACTTTATTGTGCTTAACTGGGAGGAAGGGTTGTGGTTGGTCCAAACCTGCAGTGACATGGTACTCCAGAGTAATGAAAAAGATGTTTCCTTGAGGACAGGCCCCAGGGTGGAAGAACATGAATAGGTCTGCTGAAGCCAATGTAGTAGCCCTTGCAGAGGTATGATGAAGAGCAGGCATACCAGCATGTCCTAATGGCTGCCAGGATGATGACTCCAAAACTGTTTGGCAGCTCATGGGGAAAAAGTGAAGAGCAAATGGGTCAGTAGACCACAGGGAGCTGAAGATCTGCAGACAGAGGAGTAACAAAAGTGCAAAAAAATCTCCACCTAGATTAATTTTATGAAGAATATGAATTTAGGCCATAATCAGCAGGCATTAATTGATTTTTTTTGCCCAAAAGTTGTTCTTAAGATTGTTGATAGAAAATGGAGAATATTTTTGTGTGTAATAAATGCATTGCATAATTTCCTTGATTACAAGTAAAAGGGCCATCTCTAGTTTTCTTTGACCACATTCTCAAATAATCATGTTCTTCTGTGACACCTTAGAATAATTTGAATGATGCAATCTTCCTAACAAGTTGATGACTAGTCTGTCTTATTTCCTTTGTTTGCTCTGAAATGATTTTTAATTACTACTTTTGGATGTGAAGTTTCCATCTCAGTGTTTGGTAACAAGTTTAATGAAAAACCTCCAACCTCAGGTGTAGTTAAACATATCCAATAATAATGTTTTTCCTATAATGCCACCTACATATTGTTTAGTGCCAAGAAACACTACAGTTAATTTCATATATATTTTTTTCATTTCCACTTTTTCCTGCCTCATCTGACAAAGTTACCACCATTTGTTTCATTCAAATCTCTTTTTTTTCAGAAGGGAATGTATCTCATCCTGCATGAAATGGGATTTACAAAACAGATTCTTCTCATTTCACTGATGGTTAGTGCCCACAATTTTGCATCCTAAAGATGTGTCTTACTGAGGTCAGCAAAGTGCTATAAGGATTTCTCCAACTACCTCTTTAGAAAATAGTTTAACTTTAACTGTTAATATCTTCCAAGTTATAATGCACCACTACATAAACAAAATGTTACCTCTGAAGTGTTATTTTTATCCATGTGACTTCAAAATGAAATACAGAATCAAAAACTGCAGGCAGTTGACATTTGCCTTATTTGCCCTTTGAAGTGACAAATAGCAATCACTGGTGATTGAGTGGAGATGATACATTTCATATTTCACAAGAGTAAGGTAGGGGACATCCTGAATTTTTAAGGACTACAGCTTTGAACATTCAAAAATGACATTCAGCTTTTTGTGTAGATGAAAATGAACCATGAAAGGCTTTTTAATAGCTGATAGTAAATAAAGATCAGAGTAAAAAATATACACTGACTTTGGTCTCATAGACCATTGAAGGAACCAGTGACTCACAGTACTATTACTGCAACTAAATGAAGGACCCCCCTCACCTTTGAACATTGGCAAAGGTTTCATAAACCTCACTGTCAGAAGAATGAGAACCAGAGTTCCCTTCTGCTTGCTGGCTCACTTTTTATTGGATAAACTTTTTTTATTTCCTCTTAAGTCTGTCCTGCATGAAAAATGTCTTTGATCTTCCAGGAAAAATGCTCTGAAGACAGCTTCTCTTCTTCCTGGTGTATAGTGAATAGTCATTTTCTACAAACACTCTGTTGTCTCCAGTTTTTAATACTTTGCCCTTCTTCCATAGTTTTGTCAGGATCAACTCTTTCTGCTGGTATGATTTCACCTTTACTAATATAGGGCTCAAATGCTTTCTCATGGCCAGGTTTGGAGCATACAATTGATATTTTCTTTCCTCCTGCTGTGGAACACTAATCCAGTTGCTTGTTTGTGCTCTCACAAAATTAATGCAGGTTGGTTCCTTCCATTTCCTAATGCTGCAGAAAATCTCAGATTTTCTCTGCATGATCTTGTCTCCTTACTCAAACAGCTTTTCTTGAGAAGCCTCATAAACCTGTCAACTTTTTTTTTTCATTTCAACCTCTGATTTTTGCACTTGTTTTCACTTCATATGAACAGCTAGTTAAACCTGTTGTTATTTTTCCAGCCTTTTGTTATTTGGCTGATATATTCCTTTGGTTATTTTAATCACTTTTTAGTATATTTGATTTATTTATTTTTTCCTCTAAATTATTGGAAACCATCTCTTGAACTAAAGCTGAAGGTTGAACTGCCTTTTGCTGAACAGTAGCAGAATCCTTCCCAGTCAGTTTTTCTCTTCACCTTTTCTGGTTAATTTTCTTTCAGGTTTTCCAGCTGTATTCTTTGATGGCATCCAGGCAGTGTACTTACTAGCCAGTAACTGAATTTTACCCCCAAAATAGTTTCAATGGCACTCTGTTTTTCTCAGTTTCGATTTTCACACTGCAAGAGCTAAAGTTAAGCTGTTAATCAGTGTGCAGCCATCTTGGAAGTGTCATCCATACACTCTTAAGTCATTTGTTATTCCTTGTTTATCCTTGGAGCAAGCAGGCATAAGTAAGCAAAATACTTTCAGAGTAGTTACTGAATCCCTTCTGTAAGTATAAGCCACTTGCTTACATCACCGTAGCCAACTGATGGCACCACATTGTAGAAAAGGAGATATGGTTTTCCACATACAGCTTCCTTACAGAATCCTCCTACTACCCTCTCTCTCTCTATCTCCATGAGTGAGGCAATTGAGCAAGACATGCTCACAGCCCTGTATATCTTCCTTTTAAATATAGTTATAGACATTCACTCCATCCCAAGTCCTATTCACAGCCCAGTTTGTCACTCATCTCCCCTAAGAAACTCAGTGATAATGGAGAACACTGGACCACACCAATATTTTTGCATAGCTCTCAGAAAGTTGCTGCAGTTGCATAACACATAGAAGCAGCTGCATCTCATCTCAGCCACAGCTGTCAACTTCTATGTTCGATAAACTGGGGCAAAGCTAAAAATAATGGGTAGAAACTACATTATTGTTACTCATACCTCTCAAGTGACTTCATTATGAGGAATGTTCCTTATTTTGTGTCTCACATTTGAAGTGCATGTTATGCATTCAGTGTTAACTAGCTGATGACATCTTTCAGAAAAGACAGGGAATGTACCCACCTATTCTCAAAGAACCTTTCAGAACTAACAAGGTTACTAAAGAAAACAGTAGGGAACCAGTGTGTAATTTTGAAATGACAGTGGCTAGTGGCAAAATTAGAGAAATTATTCAAAATAATTGGAAGATTTTGGAAGGAAATAGTGAACTTTTGATGTGGTGGATAACAAACCTAACTTTGTATATAAAAATGAATACAATTTGAAAAAGATATTTCATCGAGACAATACTAAATATATCCCTGAAACTTTGCACACACAGAAAGGTGATGGTATTTTTAAATGTGTCAATTGTAGGTACTGTAGGTGTATTTTGGAAGAACCTTTTATAACTGTTCAGATTTTTCCTCGTACTATTAAGATATCTGGACATTTCACGTGCAAAACTAGGGGAGTGGTTTACATTGGTTTATGTAGTGGACGTTTGGTATTTTATGTGGGCATGACTACTAGGGCTCTCTATGAAAGGATAACGGAACATTATTATAGTATAAAAAAGAAGGATAACACCAATTCTTTATATAAACACACAACAGAATGTGGGACATATAAGAAATTTCTTTTTTCTGTTTTAGAACTTGGTTCCTTAGATTTAAGGGGTGATGATTTTAAGAACTTCTTGGAGCAAAAGGAAACTTGTTGGCAGATCAGGCTTGAAGCAGATAAACTGCCAGGCCTGAATGAACATAAAGTGTTTTTTAAAAAATAGGAAATTACATTTAAACAAAGGCAAATTATTTTTACTTGTTTTTAGGAATGTTTTGTTAACTGAATGTAGTTACTGGTTTTAATTAGATAATTGTGTTAATTAAGAAGGGTATACATGTTTGTTAGTTAAACCAGTGAGTTGTAATAAGTTCTGAAGAAGTCTTAGGACAAACGCATTTAAAGAAAGGTGTAAGCTAAGTACGTGTTTGACTGTTTTATTTGGAAGTTCCCTGTGCCAGTGGAACAGTACTTATTTTGCAATAATGAAAACATTTTTAATTTTAGCATATTTAGTGGCAGTAACACTCTCAGGTAATAATGGAGGACAGTGGACATTGTGTAACCACGTCACTTGGTATACTGGATTTGCACTTGCGTGCAGTCCAGTGTTCTGCATTATTGCTAGACACTTTCCATCATTCCCTGCACCTTCCATTATTTCCTACTTCTCAGTCACTGCTTTCTACTCCCAGTATTCCTGACTGCTGTTACCTTGAAGAACATGTCCTAAAGATCTTAAGATAGCATTCAACCTAAACAATAAAGAAGTAATCTTAAAAGCATGGCACTTTTTACAGATCCAGACATCTTAGGTATTACAGAGTCAAGGCTAAAGGAAGACTCATTCCATCCTTTTATGTTTAGTTGTCCTTGTCATCTTTTCTGCGTTAACAAGCCATATTTAAATATAGTAGGGAGTACATACTGTCTAGCTAGAAGTAATATCAACTTCAGAGTCAGCCTAGTTGAGAGAAGCAGCCCTCAAGCTGAAGTCTCTAATTGAATTTAAAGTCAAGTGTTTATTGATGATCATACTAAACTTTATTGAAGATGCCTACATCATTCATCTATCTTTTAGGCATTCTGAAAGGATTCTTATTGATATTCTAAATATGTACCACAAGAATAACCATGTTTTACAAGAGAATTCAGTCTGTTTTGGCTCAGCCTCAACAGCAGATGACAGTCACACCCTTTTCCTCTCTTATCTCAGTCATCTAATTACTTATCTACAGAGCCTTATCCTTCTAATAAAAGTAATTCACCACTGGATATTTTTTCAGTTCTAGATGTAAAGTGCAGTGGCTGCACCAAATTCCCTGAGAGACCACTTTCCACTACTCACCACATGGTCTTTCAAGAGCCTGAAGTCTAAACTTAATCTTATAAAAGGCAGGTCATTATCCAAAAGGATGCCCCCCCCTTTACTTGGCACTGTGGACAAGATTTAATTAGGCGTTCCTTTACAGGGAATCCATCTCAAGAGCACTACCTAAACTACTATTCAGTCTTATTTACTCCCAGCTCATCAATGTATTTCATTGCAGAGAATGATGTCATGCAGGTAACAAGTGTCCATCATTCACTACAGCTGTTAAGGCGTCGCTGAGAACATGACAGGGAGCTTGGCATCAGTGGAAGACTTCTGCAGTTTCTTTCACTCACAATCAGATGTAGAATTGTCACACATACAGCAAAAGTAGCATGCTTTAGGGGAAAAATGCATAGTTATGATTAGACATAATTATCTGTTTTGGAAAACTAGGGATTTAACCAGCCAGTGCTCCATGTGAGTAGCCTGTGGACAGTCATATGTTAAATTGCATATATCAACAACTCATCCTAGCTGTTCTTGATCCTCCCAATAGTCCACTCCTGCACAATTCAGGCTATCAAACACAAATGTCCATGTTAACCTTACTTCCCAAACCTGATCCTTTATCATCGAGGGTTGGGAGTTGGCTTAATGGTTAATGTGTTTGCGTTCTCAACACAAAGTGCAAGATTTGATTTTTACATTTGGATGGAAAAGCTTAGTTAGGCTTAAAATGGCCCACAAGGGCAGATAGCCTAGTACTAATCTTTGAACCTGTTTTTTATGATGTCTTGGCTGTGTCATATTATAGGAATCCAAGCTTTATTCTGGAAGGAGGCAAAGACACTACAAGTACAAACACATCAGCCAGTAGTATAAGACATTAAATATAATAAGAAACACAGACTGATTTTGATGCATTAATAATGCATAAAAAAATAATATATGAAGAAAAATATATTTTTTTAGTTTAGGGTTATATTTTTGACTTGCCAGAACAACTACCTACTAGTTGTCTAATTCTGTCACCCTATAATACAGTAATAAAAAAGGAAAGCACAGCTGTTTTCACTGTATCTTCAAGACTGCATGGAATAGTAACACCACTTGGGAGAATAGAAATTCATAGCGCACAAAGTGTAATCATAAATGTACAAGAAGGAAATATTTCATAAAGTTATGTTGCTACTCCATTAGTTAGGCAAGTATTCTGAGCCCCCTTTACATGCACGTGAGCATACACCAGTGTTGGCTAAAATCTCTGCACTACTTTTTCAGGCATAAATAACAGGGATGTCTACTTGCAAATGATCCTGGGCTTTCAAAGACATCAGTCTGCTACTAATACTTTAAAATCATCATCCTACACAGTGACTGCTCTCTGAAGTAGGTATGGCTTCCCAAGTCTTGAACTGGCTATTACTGCAAATTGTTAAGTGCAATATCTGGTTAATGCTGATGAAGTCCTAAACATTGTTGGATAAAAGCACTAATCGTGCATTAATTATTTTATTGCTTGTTGACTGGTTCTGCCTTTGAGTTTGCATCTGTGAATTTTGTTTTTTGGTTTTCATTTTACTTAATACAGTGTTTTTATTTTTCAACTGTAGGTCTAAAATTCATTTCTGTTAGCAACTGGGATCATTACTGGTGTATGGCAGTGAAAGGCAAAAAATAAATATGACCCTATATCTCTGCTATTATTCTTGTATATCATGTACATTTCCTGCATTCTTATCTAAGTAGGTATTTTCTTTTTGTGGAGTAGATCTGTAGGATACAGTACAGCAAGAATGCATAGTTATCTAAAATGGCAGTACTGCCTGCCAGTTTATCCATGATGCAGCCATGAGACCACCCTTACCAGATCTGTTATATACCTCCCACATAATATATACCTGGCTCACTGTAAAATCTAGACCCTTCTAGCTAGCTGGGCACTTTCATTTCTACATGCTTTTCTCCCATTTAAAGCTTGATACACTCTAGAAAACTACACTGGACAGCTCTCTCTTGACATCATAAGTGCTTTTTGGGTTCTAGTAGGAACTTATAAAAATGTGGTGAACACCTGCATCAAGGATCGGATGCATCAATAGTTCATCTCTCTCACCACAGATCTACTTTCCTTGGTCAAAAGCCCATATACTCTAATGTTATTTTTGGGAGATGAAAATAATGCAAACTGAAATACTGAATCAGCGTGGGGAAATATGCCCTTTTCCCACTGTAGTGCAATCTTGGAGTTGGTATATATAGTTAGGGGGTGGGTGTTGGGGTGTATCCCCCACCTAGGTGGGTTTCAGATACTATGATGTGTTTTTGTGAAGTTTTGGGCAAGTGTTTACTTGCCCCGGGAAAACAATGCATGGTTTGGGATTTTAGTTTTCAGTATTTTCATCTTGCGAAAATAACATTTGAGTATTTGGGCTTTTAAGCATGAAAAGTAGATCCCTCCCACCATACCCCTCCCTTCCAAAGTTATGCACCATTATATAGCCACCTTTGACATATCTAACCATGGGCAGCCAATCAGAGCACAGATTACATCAGCTAATAAAATGGCATGTTGCATTAAATTCTGTCTTAACCTTTCAAATCACTCTAACGTACACTGTGATATGCTTACAGTGCTAATCTCTGAATAAACCTTGCTTTCAATATCCAGCTATATGTAGCTTGTACTAAAATAATGTAAATTTCATGTATTAGATCAGACAACCAGGTCATATTAAACAGTAAACGTAATAGCTGGCCCCAGTGTAAGTTCACTCTTTGCAATTGTGTTAGTAACAGATATTGAAAATTGCTCACAGTCAGTAGATTAAGATCCAGCTGTCCTGCAGAGCATAACTCATGGACAAAGATCCTATCATTAGTAGATATTCATCCAGATAAAGGCCATCTCCAGCAAAATACTGACCTTAAGCAATGTGACTTGCTGAATACAGGGTGCAGTCATTGCAGTGTTTTGAAGAAACAAAGTCTGCATAATCCGCCACAGCAATGTTTCAAGGCATTTTTTTGAAACAGAGATTTATGAGGCATGAGAGTGTCTTTGAGTAGAAAGTATTATAATTTAACAGTGAGAAAAAGACAGTTACTGATGAGCTTTTCTTCTAACACATCCATTAAGATTTTAAAAGTGGACAAGAGGATGCTTTTAAACATATCTATAAAATGGACTGTGATAATGAAATGCTAAATCTTTTATCAAATGGCAAAGATTGTCATGAAGTACAGCTGTATGAAAGTCAGAAAGCATACATTTATTTATTCATCCATCAAAGAATGGTTAGTGGAGGACTTAATTGATCTTAATGCAGATAAGTTTTTTTTTTATTAAGAGTCCCAAAACAAGTTTTATGTTTGGTTCACTGAAGCTGCATAAGAACCTGTAAGATCTTCCCTGAGATAGGTTTTGTCAGTTAGGGGACAAAAGACGAAATCAGTGGTTGTACTATATGGAAAACAAATTGATAAGGTGGCACAAACATATTCTTTAAATCAAAAATTCTTTTATAGGTTCATAGGTTCATAGGTTGGTACTAGGCTATCAGCCCTAGGGCCTATACAAGCCTAGCCATAACAATTCCCTGGCTATTTCTTCCCACACTATTTACCTCCCTGGACCCCTGTCTAGCAGGGTGACTTGACATGATCCCTGGGGTGAATTTTCTTTCTCCCATCCAATCATCAAGGTTCCTTTTGAAGAGGGCCAGAGAGATGCTCTGCTTGACATGTATGGGCAGTCTATTCCAGAGTCTGGGGAGTCTCTGGGTCAGGAACCTATCCCTCCAGCACATTTTCTTTATTGTGATGACAAGGTTTAGATTCCTGGAGCGTGTGGCTCTGCAGGATTGGGATTTCTTTAAGTGTAGCATGTCCAACAGCTCTGGGTTTGACATGGCCTTGTATGTTAAGCAGAGATCGCCACGGAGTAGATGATATGCGACAGAGTATAGCTGGAGTTTTTTAAGGCGGTCAGCATAGGGCATCTGCTTGAGGCCTGTGATTCTTTTAGTGAGGTATTTCTGCGGCCTTTCCAGTTGTTGCAGATGTCTTGAAAGGTACATATCAAATGGGGCATTGTATTCTATAATGGGTCTAATGAGGGATGAGTACAGTGGGACAATGATCTCCTTTTAGTGGATGAAAAGCCCTTAGTGATGAGGTGTGCCACATAGAAGGATTTCCTGACTGTTGTGGTGATGTGGTTATTGAAGGTGAGACCACTGTCCACCTGTGTCCCTAAGTCTCTTATCGCACTTTCGGTGTTTAGTGTACTACCACCTTTGTGGTAATTCACGGGTACATGTTTTTTCCCAAAGGGGATGACTCTACATTTCTTTGCATTGAGCTTGAGCCCAAGGCTCTGGCACCAAACATCTGTTTCTGTAAGGCCCTTTTGTAGAGTATCCACATCATTTGGGGATTCAATAATGGCTCCCAGTTTGCAGTCATCTGTGAACTTTGTTAGCCAGAGTCCCTTAGTGTTGGCCTGTACTACAGCGAAGTAGATGCCAAACATGAGAGGTCCCAGGACTGAACCCTGAGGTACTCCACTTGTCACTTGTCTGGAGCTGGATTTGGAGTCAGCTACTTTTACAGTGTGGGTTCTGTCAGTAAGCCAGTTGGTAAAAAATCGAGTGACGTAGGGATTAATGCCCAGCTTAGTAAGTTTATCTATGATTCCAGAGTGGGGGATGGTGTCAAAGGCCTTGGCAAGGTCCAGATAGGCTGTGTGGACTGCCTTACCCTCATCCACAGCTCTGGAGACTGATTCAAAGAAGTAAATCAGGTTCAGGAGGCAAGATCGCCCCTTCACGAACCCAAACTGGGTGGGCTCCAGTGTTTGAAGGTTGCCAATGTCTTTGTTTATAAGTTCTATGATAATATGTTCCATGGCCTTGCAGATCAGGCTCATTAGACTGACGGGGCAGTAGTTCCCGGGATCCAAGGTGGATCCCCCCTTGTGGAGTGGGATAACTGTAGCTGTATGCCACTCAGTGGGCACGAAGCCTGAGGTGAGGGTATGATTAAACATGACAGTTAGGTGAGGTGCCAGTTCATTTTGTAGTTCCTGTAGTACACAGCCCGGGATGTCATCTGGTCCCATGAATGCTGTAATCTTAGCTTTGGAGAGTGCGTTTTTTACCTGTGTGGCCATTATTACTGGAATTTGGCAATCTTACTGTATTGAGATGGGCCATTTAGGGGGTGAGGGAGGTCAAGTTGGCACTGAATCGATCTGCCAGAATATTGGCAGTATCCTTGGGATCAGTATATTTAATGTCATTCTGTTGTAGCTCAGAGCAGATCTGAGCATTGCCATTTAGATTCTTGACATATTTATAGAATGCCTTGTGGTTGTCTTTGGAATCTTTGGCAATTTTATTTTCGTAACTGGTTTTGGAGGATTTTATGAGGGATCTCAGCTTATTACTGAGGCTGGTAAGGGAGTTTTTTGCATCCTGAGATTTTCTTCTTTTCTGCAGCAGTTTCTTCCTTTTGTTGTAAAGTTTGTTTATGGCAGGGGACCACCAGATTGGCTTCCTTTTTTTGGAGGAGAGCATCTTGGTTCTATTTGGGATGGCACGATTCATGCATGAGCGGATGTGCTCGTACAGTGCCTTAGTGTAGGACTCAGCAGTCGAACTTTCAGTTCCCGTCTGCATGGGTGTCATTAAGTTTGTAACTTCTGACTTGAGTAGCATGAAGTTGGCTTTGGAGAAGTTTTTTATGGAGGTTTCCTTACTGGGGGGTGGGGGTGGGATGTGGATGTTAAGGGTGATTAGCTTATGGTCTGACCGGACCAACGAGGGGGTGACCATAGGTGTGGAGCATCGATTTCCCATGTTGGTAATGACCAGGTCTAGGATATTGGAGCCCCTTGTGGGACTATGGATTAGATGATCCAGGGCATTGGAATTTATGAATTCCAAGAACCATTGGGCAAAGGTGTTGGTACATGAGTAGTTTTCCCAGTTAATGGCAGGGTAGTTGAAGTCACCCAGTATTAGGGTGTTTGGTTGTATATTAATATTTTCCAGTATGTTTAGAAAGGTGTAGTGAGAATCTTGGGGCATGGTGGGGGATCTGTAGCAAGCTACAATTTGGATTGCAGTCTTACCTAGTATTAGTTGCACCTGGAGAATTTCAGACGCATTGTGTTGGGCAACTAGCCTGGTGGTGTGAATATCCTTGGTGAATATGGACACTCCTCCACCTTTAGTGTTTCGATCCTAGTTTGGTGGCCGAAAAGTGTGGTAAGAGTTGTAGCCTGGTATTGCAGGGGTGCTGTCTGGTGCCTTGAACCAGGTCTCAGTTACTGCACAGATATCGATGTTCTCCATTTTTGGGAGTGCCTCGAGAGAGTGCATTTTGAGGTTTAGACTTCTAGCATTGAGTAGCATTACCTTCAGATTTTGCATGCTTGTACCTGTTACTGTGGTGGTTTTGTCCTTTGAACTTTGCCTAAAAAAGGCACTATAGGAGTGGCAAGAGCCTTAGCCAGTAACCTGAATCCCAGGGGTGACAGGTGCAGACCATCTCTGGCAAAGCATCGTGGTTTGTCGATAATGTTGTCCCAGGCAGACAGATACTGGATCCCCTTTGAATGACACCAGAAGCTTAGCCAATTGCTGAAGTCAATCATTTTGTCCTTATTTTGTGGTATCTTTCTGGCAAAGGCAGGATGCTACTCAGGGCTAGGGTCATACCTGCCTGGGCCACATGATCCAAGAGCTCTTCCATGTCTCTTTTCATGTAGTCCAGGGAGGTACGTCTCAAGTCATTCACTCCAATATAGACAATGACAGAGTCATATTTGTACTTGTTGTGGAGTGACTTGAGTGCATGAGTTATGTGATGGATCCTGGCACCTGACAGACAGCTGACTGTAATTTTCTCCTTGTTCAGCCTGGTGAGTGGGACATCAGTGTGCCTGACTATAGAGTCACCTATGACTAAAGTGTTAGGTACATTACCTTGCCTTAGGGGCTGTTGCTGGGTGGCACACTGGTGTTGCGAACTATGTGACACTTTGGTTGTGGTTGGTATTTGTTTGCGTTTTAGCTTCGGAGGTCCTTGTTGCTTGGGCAGGTTACAGTTAAGGGCCTCTGCATATGTGGATTTAGTGTTGCTATGTGTGGGTGTTGGTGGTGTGAGTTTAGAAGGGCTATGTGTTGCTTGAGGTGTAGTGCGGGTGTTAACCTTCTCCTCTTGACTGTTTAGCACAATCTTGGGTAGAGAGCTTTGCTTCCAGTTTGGCTATGTAAGTGCATCTCTCACAGGTTGTAGTGTTGGGTGGTAGGAGGAGAGGGTTGTCTGTACATGAGGCAATTGCTGCATTGCCCCAGTATGCCCAGATTCACCAGTTGGACAGGAGAAATCACCGGAAGCTGTCCCTTGGACATGCCAGGTTTGGTGCTTTTTTTTTTTTTGAAAAGTACAGGAGCTGTTTTCCCTTACCTTAGCAAGGTACTTTGCAGTTATAGGCTGTTTAGTGCTTATGATTAATTTCTCCTTATTAATAAGGAGAGTTGAGTGCTTGTGTCAGTTTAAGGCTTCCTAGTTCTTTCCAGCAGGTATTAGAGCAAGTGTTAGTCAAACGGATGCTTAAAGGTAAGATGAAAAAAAATGGTTTATCCCTAACACTGCAGTGTGCAATAGAGAAGTTAATTGTGAAAGTAGGTAACAAGTTTTACCTGTCTAAAAAGTTAAGTTTTAGTGGAGAGTCACTATTTTTAAAACAGCATGATAGATTGAAAGAGGGTGATCACTTTTGTATTCCGGTACTATGGAATACAGTAGAATGGCCAATAAATTTAAATAGTTGAAGGGGTGTGATTTCACAAAATGATAATTTTGTGCTTACTCACACAAGCCAGTGAAAGCAGAGAGAAAATAAGATATATGGTCAAATTAACATAACAGGCAGGCACCTAGAAAGACAGTGGTATTTAAGAACAGGACAGTGACAGGGTGGGGGAGTGGGGGGATTTCTGCCTGACTCACAAGAGACAGAGCTGTGGTGTCTTTTGAAGTTTTAATATGCAGTTAAAAGCAGAACACAAGCAAAACACAAGGTAAAGAAAACAAATCACAGCAATCAAAATATAAAAAGGCAATAAACTAATACAAAATACAACAAATAAAAAGCAAACCAACCTTTCCCTCACAGCAAAGTGTAGCAGAGTCTGGGTGAGCCTTTCCAATAAAGATGTTATTCCAAAGCTGAAGGGCACAATAGTTGCAGAAAAAAATGTATTTTAGTGAGAATTAATATTTATTCATTATACTCAGTGATTACTAAGTATAATCACTGAGTATAATTTTAGTGAGAATTAATATTTATTCATTATACTCAGTGATTACTAAGTATAATCACTGAGTATAATTTTAGTGAGAATTAATATTTATTCATTATACTCAGTGATTACTAACCCGTGGTGGTGGGCTGCAGTAGCGCTGTCACCTCACAGTAAGACACTGTCCAGTTCGATTCTCAGCTAGAGCGTCTTTTGTGTGGAGACATGCGTGAATGGGCGTACCTTCGTTGAAGGTTGGGCATCAGGGCTGGTGACTTGGCACGTAAAAATCAACTACCAATCATTAGCGGACCAGAGTTCCGCTGTGGCGACCCCTAACTGGGAAAAGCCGAAAGACACAAAAATACTCAGTGATTACTAAAGAAGGAGGTGTTGAAGCAGTCATGAGTTTATTATACAAGATGATTAATTAAATGCTAAATCTTTTATTAAATGGTAGTGATTATCACAAAGTACAAACATATGAAATTCAACTCAGGTGGGATTAATGATGAATGTCTTAGACATTAGTTTGTCCTATTATTTTATTAAATATGAAGGAATGTACCATAACTTGAAAACAGGAGTGGTAACAGAAGCAGCCATAGCTCCTAGACATGCTAATATGTTTAGGGCTATTTGGCTGAAAGACTGCATTTTTAATTCAAGACATTATCAGAATAAAAAGATATTTAAGCACTTTATTGATTACATTTTTGATTTGAGGAAATCACAACACAGCTCTTGATTATTTTATGTTGTATATGAATCAAGCCTCTGAATATGTTACAATGTTCTGGTGACTGATTTATTTAGCATTAGTTATTTAGACCTGTGCTTACAAAAATAGCAGGTATCTACATTATAAATGAGTTACTTGAATTACAGCAGTACCCACCCTTGGTAAGTAAAGCAAAAACACTAAAGTGTGATCTGACTGAAGATGAAGAGATGTTTAAAGATACGCTTTAAAACAGAAATGTATTCAGAAGGGCTAATATAAAAATGGTAACTGATAATAAGACTCATGAAGCACTTATTAATATTTATAGACCTTGGGTGTTAACAGATGAAGTGCAGAGCAAGAGGTATAACATGTGGAAACATAGGATTGTTCTTAAGATAAAGGCTATAAAACTAACACAGTTGGATAAATATGATTAAAGATGTGTGATCTAATTCGAAAATTCTAAATGATTTTCTGTCTGTATTCAGGGCACTGGAAGGTGTCCCAGATTTTGTTTCTAAGAAGGGTAGACATTTAAAGAATTATCTGAAAAAGACTTTGAAAACCAAAGTGACGACAGAAGGCATGGTCATAGGTGGTTCACGCAATCAATATAAATATAGAAAAAAATCACGGTTGTAAAGAAATGTGTCTAAGTGGTAAAAATATTATTTACTAGTATATTTTACCTTCTTAGCTACACATGTGATATACATAGCTTGCTGTGACTTATGTACAGCATTTTATGCTGGAATAACTCCATGTAAACTAAGTAATTTCATTTATGTGCTTATTTATGCAGTCACTGTCAAGAATGTAAACAGTACCTTATAAGACATTCAGTGATGTGTGATATTTCTATTGGTTACCAGTTTTCAGTAGTGGATTTTATGGAATCACAACCTTTCTGAGAATAAATAGAAAAGGAATTTGACTGAAAACAATATTGTTGGTAAGCAGACTGGATGCATGTGACTTCACAGAAATTAATAAAATGGTGAATATTAGAGTATGATTAGAGATGTGGATGTTACAACATTAATTGCCGTTGTTTTTCACCTATGAGAATTTTGAGTCATATGATTGTTTTAGAGTATATAAGAAATTTGAAATGTAGATGTTTTTGACAGTCTGACATTGTCCAGCTTGATTCAGTGGACATCACTCACTTGGCCACTGAAATAAATTATGTTAATATCACCTTCTTAGGCTAATTTCCTGCAGAGAAAAAAGTTAGCACAAAAAACTCCTTGGCTGTATCATTGACGGTCTGTTAAAATTCATCAGACAAGTGGCTAGAGCTCTAAATAGAAACAATCACAAGCTCAGCAGGTTTTTTACACACTTGGTAGCAGAAAATTTTCAGAAAATGCTTGCCCACTGTCTCCACGTCTTTGCTTCTCTCCCATACTCACATGGCTACTGCCCACTATTTAACATAAACTAAAACAGACTTGTAATCAGGGAAGCTGGTGACTTCAAAACTAGCTCTAGATGCAGAGAGCATCTGAGTGGATAGGGCTAAGAGAAATGGAATGAGATACGTCAGGACAGGGACAGCTTTGAGCACTGTTATAATAACAAATACTTAACTGAGTAGATTGCATTGCTTTGGCAGCAATAGACTTACTTTTCAGATGACCTGCATGAAGCACTGTGTGCCATAATCTCGTGCAGGGTCATTCAAGTACATGGCTACTCAATGTCCTACCAGTACGAGTTTCTCCCATTTATAGCCACTGTCTCCCTAGATGTTGACTTAGATATGATTAGTAAGTGTGTCACTGGAGGAGTCATCTGTAAGGAGATAGGAGTATTCATCTTATGCTGGCTCCCCCATGTTAGGCTGAGGGGTTAGTACTGATCCAGTTATCAGACAGCCAACACTGACAGTATGGAGAGAAAGAGATAGAGAGAGAAAGAGGAGGAACCCCTTTCTCAGTTTTGTCACCTGCTAAATAAAAATGCTGTGACCTTGCAAAACAGAGCGGGTCAAGTATTGTCATAATTGTAAGGAAGAGGACTCTGGTTATGTTTTAAAACCTGACAACTGCTTGGTTTATCTTAACTGGCAAAGTAAATACATTGTACACCACCTGTAATGCTGCCAGACACAGACACTTTTTATAAGGCACAATTTTCAATTAATGCAGTTACAACACTGGAATAAACAAAAGCAAAGAATTCATACAAGCTGTACATCTGTATGTTATGCACTGAGGAGCAGTCATTCTGTTTCTTAGTAACTAGACTTGCCTGTTGTTTATACAGGTCAATCAAAACCTACTAGAACATTTGCAGTGGTGCAGCTGAGCATCATGGGTCACATTGTGTGCACTCTCACACAATAAAGAGACCTTCATCTAAACAGGCAATACTTTTATAGATACCTTAAATAGATACAGGAAGTGTACAGTGAAGCACTTCAGTCCAGAGACATTTGCACAGCACTACTATTTGCCAATTACAGGTGGGTCTAGGCATGTAGAAAAAGAGATTTAAAAGAGGCTATGTATGAACAGACTTTGACTGCAGCCTGTAGTGACCCACTAATACCATGGCTCTTACTACAACAGTGACATCAGGCAGAGCTATACATATTTTGTCCTCCTGCATGGTTGCTGTCATAGACAGACTATCTCTTTCTGATTTCATAAAGGAAGTGAAGTTTGCAACATAAAAGGATGCAGTCTAAGCATGCAACTGCCCACCTTAAACCTCCACTCCGTACCACCCAGCTGCTATCTAAAGGAATCATGCAACCATGTTCTTCAGCTCCCTCCAAAATTCTGAAATAATTCCTAGTTGAATATCTCCAGCTGTAATAATCATAAATAATAAAACCAGCTTGGTGGTGGAATGGGCAGCAGGATATCATACAACAGAAAAAAGACACTCCCATAAAACTTGAATTGCTGTTTTTTGGTCACACACAATTTGTTTCACACAGCTGTAAAATAGGATACTTATTCCACATGTAGTGACTGTAATAAGGATTGTTTTCACTTTGCGTACTACTACTTACAAATTAAAGGGCTGGTGGCAGTAAAATATGGGGAGTACTTTTATTTAACTGACTGAATAAACATCTAAGTGCTCATTGAGCTACTTACAGAATTAAATTAATATTCATCAAAGACACACAATTTTTTTTCCTTTCCTCATTGCCAGGGTTCCAAACATCTTCACAATGGAGCAATCTGTAACCTCCTAAAATCTTCTTGGTTTGCTACACTACAGTCATGTATCAGAGGAATAAATGATAGCCTTTATTTCCTCAATACCACTCCAGGGCTCTGGTTATGTCCTGATCTCTGATAGCTGTCTTTGTAAGGAAGCAATCTATAGGTGTTTAATGATGAAACTTTGATTCATTCACCTAATGGTAATTTTGCAGTGCTGTACTTGTCTAAACTTAACTCTGTGTACCGCATGCAGCTGTTATCCTGTGACACTGACTGTGATTGGTTTACCAACTAACCTATCAGGCAAGATCACAGCAGCAGATGGGGTTGGCACAGGCTCTATACTGTAACTGGCATGACAATCAGCTCTTTTGGAAATAATACCTTGTATCCCAACTGACCTGATAAAGAGGCAGCTTTACTGTATAGTTACACCGTGGGGGGGGGGGTTTGGGGTGGATAAAAGCAGGCACAATAGTCTGAATGTCAGTAGAAAGCTTGTCATTTTTGCTGGGCTGTTTTAAAAGCGAATGCAGCTGAGAGCCAAGATATAAGGCACCATTTTCTCCTCAGTCCTCGTTGATGCCAGAGTAATAGGGACATCTTTAAGGTCTCAGTATTTTGTATGAGTCACATGACTGACAGGTTATGTCTTTAAATTAATACATTTGTCATGGCAAGTTTTAAAAAATAAGTTTAGACTTTCAAAGTAAAAAAAAAATTTTGACAACACCATTAAGATGGAAGGGCTGCAGCCTATCAGTTTTGTAGCATCAAGTGTACCTGCTCATAAAAGAACATCTTTAAGGAAGATCACAGCATTACATATCTTTACACAGGCAACTGTGGTTGAAGTTCTACAATCAGATGTCCCTCTTCTAACTGAAATTTGCCCACAAATCTTTTTATCAGATTGCCCTGACTTTTTAAATGCTGTCACTATTCAGAAACTAACTTGAACTCATATAATCTGTTGAAGCTTGTTAGCTTTCCCAAAACAAGGAATAAATCTGATAACTTTTGATATTCTGCATATGCTGGAAAATCTGAAATAAACTTCCCTACAACTTAAGGTCTATTTGAAAGAAGTAATCTTTAAGACTGTACTGAAGACTGATTTTGAGTCATGTTAAGAGACATAATTCTGTGATTACCTAATTTAACTTACATTATAGCCCTTGTTGAATTCTTCCTGGGCCCACTAATCAAACCCAGATTATTTGGGTCATTGCCAGGGTTCCAAACATCTTCACAATGGAGCAAACTGTCTGTAACATGCACAAATGCACACTATACATAGTGACAGAAATATTCTCAAAGAGCCTTTTAAATGATTGCAAGGGGCAACAGATGAAATCAACTGTAGAGGTATGTGTTTTTAAATGTTAGATGGGGATTTGTGTGTGTGTGTGTGTGTGTGTGTGTGTGTGTGTGTGTGTGTGTGTGTGTGTGTGTGTGTGTGTGTGTGTGTGTGTGTGTGTGTGGAGGGGGGGTCAATAATGTGGAGGGGGGGTCAATAACATTAGGTTTAAGTCTAAAATATACATTTCTGTTTAAACCTCATTGGAGATATATTCAAACAGAAGAAGGGATGTGGTGATTATTCCATACCAGTGAACAGCCAAATCGCAAGCAGACACTAATCAAAGTGAACTAGTTCTATTACAGAATGATGTTCCAGATAAGACATGAACATGCTGTCTCTTTTATTGTTGTGGTTCTAAAATGGGTTTATGGAAAATCTGTTGCAAAATATTAAAAAAAATCCAAGTTATGAGCACATGCTTAATGCAGATGCAGTTTCTACCTTTCAAATGTTTCAACCTTTTGACACTAAATGTATACTTAGCAACTTCAGAACCTGCCATTGATGCAAGAGCTCTACGTCTTCAAATCTTGACTTCATTTTTTTACACAAAAAGAGGCTTTGAAATGGAGTTGGGTGTTGCTGAAGCTAACAAAGAATGTAGCTGTGTGACTCATTTACCTAGGCCCAGAGAAGAGAGTTTAGATGCTAGACAGAATTTCAAAAATTTTATATCAATGCACAAAATTATAAAGGGAATAAAGAGAATGAAAAAGGTATGCTGAGCAATGTACAAAGGCTGCTAGGACCAGTGTAGCAGGAGGTGGATATAGTATTAAGGCACTGGGACTGGTGTGCAAGGAGTGTGAATTACTTTAGTATAAACTGATGACCTGGCTGCTGATGGAGCAAACTGAAAAAAATTAAAATGGAAGTCAGAGAATAATAATAAGAAATCATGTTGGGACAATTACATTTTTTGGCCTTCTCAAAAGTGTGGAAAGAGTAGATGTGATGGCCTTTAAAGAACATTAGGTAAGTAGGATCCTGGGGATATTATTGAAGATAGATTTAATGGTGAAGTCTGCCCTCAGGTTGGATTTGACAGAAGAGGACAAAACCAATTGAGGTGTCTGTTATATAAGCCACAAAGTCACAAGACAAGGCTGTGGCTGATGAAAAAGATAAAACTGAAAGACCTAGAGCAGTGATAGCAAACCTATGACATGTGTTTCAAAAGTGACACGCCATAACATTTTGGGTGACACCAGCATTCACCAACACCCGAGTTACCAAAGAAACTGCTTTTGCATTGATTGCTGGTGTGAAATGCATTGAATTATTTTGTGCCAGGAGCCAGTTCACCAACACTGCTGCAGAGGTAAGGAAGTTTTTAGCCTCACAGACTATTTTGGTATACTGTCTCTATAGAGTCTGCAAAGGACAGTGCTGACATTGTTTTCTCTTCGTGGTTACACTTCTGCAAAGGGCAAGTAGACTACATTACTAAGTGTGTGCTGTTTTACATTCCTCTTAACTCTTAATCCCTCCTAAAATGGGTGACTTTTTACACTTAATAATGACAATAATTAGATTTATATACTTATTTTACTTCAGAAAATGTATATTAATTCATGCTCATTTTTTCTGTCAGTGTCTCAGATTAATAGCAATAGTAGTTTAAAACTGTCCATGTCTCTTATTTCTAGATTTGTCACTGATTCTGTTGAGATTTATCCCTGATGTATTGAGAGCTATGCTGTTTTATTTTTTATTTATTTATGTATTTATTTTTTTTGGGGGGGTGACACACCAGCAAAGTCAAGTTAAGCATTTTCCGAATTTTTGACACACCAAGCACAAAAAGTTTGCCATTACTGGCCTAGAGCATGAAGAAGTGAGAAAGTTTATCATGCAGAAGATTATGTGCTGAGTGATAGGTAGAGGCCTTATGGTGTTGGCAAAGGTAAGTGCTTCTCCAAAATTAACATACTTCAAAATTGTAAATGTTCACTTGTAGGAGAGGAGGTGGAAGTTGGAAAAAGCATGTAAACTAATGCTGATAGTACAGAGAGAGATTCAGGGAAGGTCCAAGCAGATAAAGCTTGGAGTGAGGTGGAGAAGATGTTCACAGGCTGAGATAACCCACAGCAAAGCACTGGAACACAGGTGACATGGGAGGATATAAGGAAGAGGGATTTAGCATTGTCCTCCAATGTGAACTGAAGTCTGGGAATTAAGGGAGGTAATGATGAGGGAAATGTGGTCAGGTAGAATAAATGGAGTAGTTTGGAAGAACAAGGGTAGCAAAGGCAGAAGAAGACATGTAAGTTTGTGATAATTTAAGAATAATAGATCATATGAACTTGTAATGATGGGGGCTGAAGTTTGTATTCAAGGAACTTTTTTAAATATAAATGCATGTTGATGTGTACTTTTGTTACTGGTGCATGCAAATGTATTTTAGTATTTTAGTAAAAGAATAAGTAAAAATGTACTTGTTTTATAGCATTGTCTTCCATACAAGACTTAATAAGGTCTGTTACTTCTTTTGTAACAAATCTGCAGGTAGACTAGTTAGAATCAACAAAGTTTAAGCTTAAGTTTTATAGTGTGAGTGCAGCCTTTTAATGAGCCTCAGGATTTCAGCAGGAGCATTTAACACAGTGGGCGGAATTCATACAAATCATGGCACTGACTTGTGTCTGTTTTACATTATGTAAATATATATTATATATATGTCTATTTTTTGACAAGAATATGAATCATTTTCAGTGTACTGAACTAGAGATGAGAACTAATATAGTTACAGTAAAGAAATAGAGAAAACAGTGAAAAGCCTTGTTTCATGTGTTTCAAACATCCAAGGTATGCCTACATACCTGGGAGCTTTTAAAATCTGAAAATATGTTTCTTCAAAAGGAAAGAAACATTAAAAAGAAAGGTTCAAATTGTGTGTGTGTGTGTGTGTGTGTGTGTGTGTGTGTGTGTGTGTGTGCGCTTCTGTTCATGTATGTATATGTATTTATATAGAGCAGATATTATTACTGGAAATAGTATTTTAGTATGTCTCCTCACTTTCTGCTGAGCATAATATCCCCTGCTGCATTTTGATACTCAACTCATTACAGCAAAACTTGGGGACATTTAGTATAAATGACAGGCCCTTAAAACTGTGACACCTTGAGAGTCTGCAGGAGCATTCACTGTTTTGCAAGTAATCATTGCTTGCTGAATGCACAGTTAATTACTGTGCTTGTCTTACTTTTAGTGCTGCAGCATTGCCACTTTTAGGCATTAGTTTTAGTTGCAAATGGAGCTCATGTGTGAATATATAACCAAGAGTTTACTAGCAGTAGTTACCACATGGCCATATGCAGACTTGTAGAACCAGGGGTTCACTACCAGTAGTTACCACATGGCCATATGCAGACTTGTATAACCAGGCGTTCACTACCAGTAGTTACCACATGGCCATATGCAGACTTGTAGAGCCAGGAGTTCACTACCAGTAGTTACCACATGGCCATATGCAGACTTGTATAACCAGGAGTTCACTACCAGTAGTTACCACATGGCCATATGCAGACTTGTATAACCAGGCGTTCACTACCAGTAGTTACCACATGGCCATATGCAGACTTGTATATCCAGAAGTTCACTACCAGTAGTTACCACATGGCCATATGCAGACTTGTATAACCAGGAGTTCACTACCAGCAGTTACCACATGTCCATATGCAGACTTGTATAACCAGGGGTTTACTACCAGTAGTTACCACATGGCCATATGCAGACTTGTATAACCAGGAGTTCACTACCAGTAGTTACCACATGGCCATATGCAGACTTATATAACCAGGAATTCACTACCAGTAGTTACCACATGGCCATATGCAGACTTGTATAACCAGGGGTTTACTACCAGTAGTTACCACATGGCCATATGCAGACTTGTATAACCAGGAATTTATTACCAGTAGTTACCACATGGCCATATGCAGACTTGTACTCGCCTTCCTTAATGGCAGTAAGGCAGAACACCAGGTGCATGGTGTTGAAAAATTACACATTTGGAACAGCTTTTGCTAAGGTCCTGGATGAATGTTTCATTAGCAGGATGGTAATAGCTGCTTCATTATTTGTCTTGTGTAAGACATTAACTTTGACAGTGTCAGAGGATAGCAGGGCATCATTAGAAATAACAGCAGCCTGAATAGAGACACCATCTTTTTCACTGCCGCAGTCAGACATATCCTTGTCATCTGTCTCCAGTGTCATTGCAAACTGCATACTATTGTCAGTAATGACTGCCTCAGTCTCATCCAGGGCACTGACTTTTAACTGAGAAGCCATACATTTTTTGCAAGAAGCAGTACTGTATGTTAGACTGCTAAGACCATGATGATCCTAATGCAGTGTTCACCTGATTAAGCTGATTCCAACTTCAGTAACTCCTCTGTGTTGTTGAAGGCAGAGATGACAGTGTCTAACCAAGGACACATACAGGAACAGAATCTTTTGATCAAGTCAGTGACTAGTTTGATGATGAAAAAGTGCTGAATCCCACTGATCAAAGGAAAACCCACTGAATGAGACATACAGCAGACAGCCCTGATGTACAGTCACTGAGTATATTACTTGGTATATTACCACTATACTGTTAGACATCTCCAAACCAAACCTGCTGACACATGGCACTGGTTCAATGGCAGAGAAATAAGAAAATAAGCAGAAAAGACATTCTTGTGTGTGCATAGAGGGTAGCAATCATTTCAACATGTGATGATGATAGATATTTGCTGATACTGATTGTTACTGCTTAGTGATGGAAAATGTCATGTCAGAATAGTACTTGGCCTTTTCTTCAGTTGTTATATTTTTAAGTTTTGAGAAGCATTAGGATGGACTGCTTCATCCTTCTATCACAGTTAAGCAACTACAGTAACTGTTGTGCACACTGTACTATTGTAATGAGTATTTAAACTGCATGAAACTTTCCTTTCTATGGCACTCTTTATTATTATTGTTTCTCAAATGTCGGATTAAAATGTTCAGTGATTACTTTCAGTAAATAAAAGAATGCCAGCTATCACATGCCATACATTCACAAACATTGCAGATTTGACCTAGACAGAGAACAGAAACCTTTACATGCACATCTACTTTTCCAGTTGGGGTGAATTCAGCATGGCACGGAGTATAGTGAAATTTCTTAGATCTGTGCCTGAATTGCGATATTATTGCACCTGTCACCACAACTGCTCCCCCACCCTACTGCTCAGCCTTACCATTTCTGCCACTGTTCAATATATTTTTGCATTCTGCTAATCCACTTTCCTGAAATCAAAGTCAGCACTTTGCCATTGTTTTCATTGTTTCATGGATGCTCCATAATGCAGGTAGCCTGTGAGTTAGCCGCAGCAGGTGGTGTTAGAGGTACGTACTTTGTTTAGCATGCTTGGCCTGCCACAACAGAATGCAAGTGTCTTATCTATAGTCTGCTCTTGATCTTACAGCAAGCTACAGCATTAATCCAGCTGGGTACACTAAAGACTAAGACCTCAAATTTGAAATCTGAAGTTTGAAAAATGGCAAGTAGTAAAGTGTGGGTGAGGTTAGGACCTTGTTTAATAGTTTCTTTTAGATCCAAACATCACCCCCCCTTCCATAATTCAATACTGTGTCTGTGCTATTCTAAAAATGTATATCATTAATCTTGCATTTTATTCAGTATTGCATTAAAACTTGTACTGCTGAAAATTGATACTTTTCTGCAGAATTTCCAACCAAAGAAATGTGTATTTCAAAAATAAAAAAAATGTATTATTTTCTGTAGAACTATGAACTTTTGAACAAGGAGAGCAAGATTTTTGTTTATACATGCTTACTGTTTCTCTACTTATTTATTAAGTTATTTTTATGTCAACAATGTGTTTACTCATGATGTCCTGTGAAGATTTAAAGATGCTGACAGTAAGACTGACTTTATTATTGAATTTATGACAGCATTATGTTGTAATATTGTGCTAAGGAGGCTGAAGTGGTTTGTTCACAGGATGAAGAATGCACTACAGAAAGGCAGGCCCCATTAAGCTGTGGCTGAATGCTTAAGCTGGTAGGCAGCTGTCTGCAACTGCTGATGAGCTTCAATTATTATTTTTTGTTCAGTTCCATTTATGGGCTTGACTACCAGAAAATGCTTTTAGAATGAAATATCTTGGTTTAAAGAATATCTATGCTGTAAGATGTTAATACCTTAACTGATCTCAACTCTTCCCACCCCCCAGTCCCCGGTAATCCACCAATTTATTTCCCATGGTCCTTCTACATTCACTTGCTTCTTGTCTGCTCAGTCTTATCATGGCTATTTGTGCCATTATCATTCCTAATTTCCTAATTTGTTCATTCATAGCATTACAATTCCTAAATGCCTTCTTTCCACTGCTGTTACACTCTGCTGCCTATTCATTCTCACTTTATAGCTCTGCCTGTTTTTCCTGCAATGCCTATTCCATATTGACCCAGGTTTATTCTGCTTTGCTTTGATGCATAGCTCTCTTATCTGGTACTCTGTATCATATGGTTTTACTCTATTGTTGCTGGACATTCATTGTATATCCATGTACTGACTGCGTTACTTTGTAAAACACAATTGTTGGTGGCTCTTTTGTTCTTTTCTATACAGAAAGGCAGTGACTACCAAAAAATGGAAGATTACCAGCCAAAAAAAAAAAAAAAAAAAACATTCCAAGCCCTCTGTTAAAGATACTTGAATGAATTGTGCAGAACCAATTAATGGCAGTTCCAACTGAAAACTAGCTTGTAACCTTTAATATCAATTCCAAGTGCGACATAATTCAGTCAGCCCTTGTAACCCTTGTACAACTAGCTGACCCAGTAATAAGCAGCTGCAAAATGGAAACAACAGCTGCCACATTCTTTGACTTCTCTGAGGTGTTCAGTGTCATACATTACAAACAGCTACTCAATAAACATCAACATCACTTGCTACAACTTGGTACTAAGCTGGATCAAATTATACCTTCAAGATATAACCAAAGCAATAAGCCGGTAAAACACACTGTCCATCTCCTATACCATAAACATTGGTACATCCCAGGAATGAATTCTGGAAGCACTGCTGTTTACCATATTTACAAACTCCATGCATCAGTACACAAGTAGCATCCCTTTGATATAGTACACTGATGACTGAACTCTCATCTGCAGTAGTAGCAACATAACAAAACTCAAATCAGAATTATAGGCATCTGACATTACCCTCTAAAACTGGGCCAAACAGAACAACTTTATCCTCAATGAGAAAAAAAAAAGACAAAAATAATCCTCTTCAAGAAGCAGTGCTACAATCCTGATATTCCTTCAGGAAATTTTAGTGTAAGAGGCACAAATACCACAACAGAAGTACTACACAGTAAATGCCTTAGAGTCGCTATCAAGCACAACCTATAGACTGAAACTGACGCAATCATGTCTGTAGAATAAATACTCAAGAAACTTGGTGCTATCATCTGACTGTCACACTCATACTACAAAGAAAGAAAAATGCCCGAGACAATGTGGTTTCCTAAACTGCTATACAAATCAGTGGTGATGGGAAAGCAGTACAATGCAGGAAACCAGTTCACAACTGCAAACAACAGAAAAGCAAAATTCACTGCTGCTACAGCCTACCAAACCCAAAACTACAGTACCCTCAAATAACCTAAATTTGATGACTTTCAATAATAACATCAAATATAGTCAGGGATAAGGGAATTAAGATCCAGCACACAGCGCCTATATTCTCTAAAGAAAACCAATAACAGATATGGAGACAGCACAGCCAATGACTACATGCCTAGAGATGGAACTGGGTCCTTATCTAAATAAGAGCTGTGGAAGAACTTTACTTTTTTAAATCTCAGTTTTGATCTTTTCTTATTCAAATTTTTTTCCTTTTTTGTAAATATTGCTTAGTTTATCTGTGTGCAATACAGTAGTAACATGTTTTTCTTTCTCCTAAGACTTTATCTTAATGCATGCATGTGTACACACGTGTGTGTTTTATATACACACACTTACTTACACACACACCCCGAACCCTATGAAAATGCACACAATCCTATTAGGGACAACCTAGTCAACAAAACAGAAATAAAAAAGTAAATAAATAAATGATTATTTCATTTCCAACCAATAACATGCATATTACACTGCCGCTGTTGCTGTTGTCTTTTGCTTTGATTACGTATCTCACTAATAATGTACCAAATTCCAGAGTATGGTTACCACTATCCAATTATTGTGTATATGAATGGTTTTTGCTGCTGTTTAAGTACTGCTAGTAAAAGTATTTATTTTCTTCATTACCACAGTATCTTCTCTGTATGCCTGTGTAAGTAAATTATTCTATGTCTGAAGCTTTCTTTTTACTGTGAAGTCATAACATAACACCATTTTGTGACTCTCCCTCTCCTCGAAGTTAATATTTGTATGCTAGGTACCTTATTCTTCAAGCTCGGACAGGATCATGTCCATAAACAAAACATGTTGGAGGGGCAGGTATATGACTCTGAGATTCCCCCTTCTCTGGAACAGACTACTCATTCATGTGAAACAGAGCTCTTCCCTAAGCCTGTTCAAATGCATTTTGGACCAATGGATGGGACATCGCAAACTCACCCTGGCTTGTCACCTGTACCCCTTATGGACAGGGGCAGTTTGTGGATGCCCTAAGGCTCAGGCATTTCTCAAAGCCATTCTAGCCCATAGGTGTTGATGACTGAGACAACTGGGGCATGAATGGCTAGATTTAAAAAGGTTCTAGGGCCTAGTAACCTCCTATGATCCTATATACTGTATATGGTTCCCTATCAGCCTAACAAAGCTCACAAGAGTTAATGCCAAAAGACCAAACTGATTCCCAACTGCAGTGCAATCTTGCAGTTTGTATATATAATTAACAGGTGGTGTTGGGGTGCTGAGAGCTTGCCCTCTGCAAAAAAATGCAGGTGTTGTGTTCGTTTTGTGTGTTTGAACTTCCAGGTTTTCAGTGTGCCCAGTTCAGTCTTTTAACATTTGCTCTTTTTTTCTTTTCTTTTCTTTTCTTCTACAAGTAAGTGGACTGATCTTTTCAAACATGACTTGGACTACAAGGACAAGGATAAATGCAATATTTATGGGCAGTTCAGAGAAGCCAACCAACCAGCATATTTTGGGGACATAAAAAGACACCACAGTACTCACAGAAAACCCATAGAGACACAGCAAGATCATGCATACTACAACCACAGAGTGACTGGAGGTCAGATTTCAGCCCTAGGCTCTGGAGTTGTGATGCCTGGTTCTGAATAATAATCAGACCAAGGTTACTCACATACATCATCCTTATTTATTTACACAAACTAGCATGAGGTCAAAGATGACTAATAATGCAATGCTAAGCCTGACAGCTGGTGCAACTGTAGAGCTGCTACTGATGTAGCATTATGGCTCTTTACTCTGATTTAGCATTATTATCCAATTTTTGATTTGTGCAAAATAAACTGTGACCACACTGGCAGGCTGCTGCTGGTTTCCCCACAAGTGATGGAGGACCGGTTGATCAGTTTGTAACCCTACTTTACTCCTCCATTATCCGGCCATTCATTGAATATAGTGTCCCCTTTAGCAAGTACCTTGCTAAGCATTTGAACCAGCTTGAGTAAAATCTTAATGTTTCTTCATCAGAAGGATCTGTGGTCTGAGTACCTTTAGTACTCTGATAAATTAAAAGCCCTATCCCTCTTCAGTTGTACAGGTCCATGAGAGGTTATCTCTGCTTAACATTCCATGCTATGAATGACCAAGCACTGTTTAAACTCCTTGATGCATATGTTAACATTTGAGATCCACTATCAACAGCAGCAGAATTGCAAATGGAATTTATTTGCTTATATGCAGTATGCTTACTGATAAACAAGAGATTTTGTTATATCTTGCTTTGATTTAATCCAGAAACTTGTGCTCTGCTATGCAGATGCATGTGTGTGTATTTTATATATAGTCTCTATTAGAAGGATGGAAGCTTTCAAGAGTAAATGTTAAAAGACTGAAGTGGGCACATTGAAAACCTGGAAGTTCAAAAACAAAAAACAAACACAGCATCTTCATTTTTTGCAGAGGGCAAGCCCTCTACACCCCCACACCACCTGTTATTTATATATACAAACTCCAAGATCACACTACAGTGGGGAATCAGTTTGGTCTTTTGACATTCACTCTTGTGAGCTTTTGTCCTTCTGATAGGGATCAGTTATCAACACCCAATGGCTATAATGGCTTTGGTAAATGCCTGAGCCTTAGACCATCTACAAACTGCCCCTGTTTCACATGGATGGGGAGTCTGTTCCAGAGAAGGGGTAATTTACCACATTTTATTACTGCCAATATTTTTTATATCTTTCCTTTTCTCTTTATGTCTTCTTCTTAAATCACAATTAAAGTCCCCTTCAATTACAATTTTTATGTTTGGCACCACATAGTCTAATATTTGATGAAACAAAAACTCCCTTTCCTTGCTAGTTATAGGTTTATACAGAGCTATAATTCTATAATTATAATCCCTGTAATTTTTCTATGTGGAGCTTTTCTCCCTGGGCCTCTGCTGAAAAAGGACCTTTTCACCTCAGTCAGACACCCCCAGTTAACAAATGTAAAATAAATAAAAATAAACTTATATCTTCACCTCACATCCACAATAAATAACCTTCCCCTCCTTACCAACATTACATCTAGTATTATCAGTTTTGTTTTTCATAACAAAACCACTCCAGAACAACTTTCACTTCTTAATTTTTATATCATATTTCCAGCGGTCTTTCTTCACTTGTCAGTTTACATCCTCGAATATAATAACATCTACGTCACATTTAGCACACCATTCGAGTATCCCTGTTTTTCTTATAGTGTTACTAATACTGGTCAAGCTTGCTGAAAACACTCTCCTTTTTAAGTTTAGGAGAAACGTTTTTAAATTTTAATTTTCTTATTTTTCTTCATTTCTCTAATGAGTATGTTTCCTGAGTTTATGTATAAATAATCCTTGATTCTCATATTCAGATTTTTTACTGGCTAGAACCTTAAAAATTTCTTAGTGTCAATCCCTTCTCCTGACCTCTCTCCCTACATGGAAACTATCTCCTGCTTTCCCCTTCATATATTTTTCTTCTTCTACAGTTTCTGTTTCACCTAGCTCGCCCTCTCCCTCAGCCCATTGTCCATGCATATTTCCTTCTTTTACCCTTCTTTTTCATCATTTACTCTTTGCTCTTGACAGACCATCCAAAAGTGGCCCTTTTATTTCACAACCTGTGTTCAGCTACACACCTTCTTGCTGTATATCCTTTCTCCTCACATTACTTACATTGTTTCTTGTCACTAACATTAATTAAAGGAGAAAAGTCTCCACAAAAGAAATGAGTTAGGCTGGACAGCATATCTTTTAGTGTCCCTTTATGACCAGCCACAGAAATAACACTTGGCAAGTGTTTCATTATTTTTTATCACATTTCAAAACAGCTTCCAGACTCCATCCTTCATTCCATGAGTTTCTCTCATTTCTAACTTTCACTATGGTATCAACAATTTCACACAAACCCTGCATGCATTTTCAACATCTACTTCCAGTTCATCAATTCTAAACTGCAAAGTAACATTATTTTTTAATATTTAAGTTACTATCAGAAAACAAATAATTGCTCCATGGATAAATGCCCTTCTTTTTGCTACATAGTTCCAGAAATGACATCACCAGTCCCTCAGTTTCAACAAAAATTCTCTATCCCTATATGTATGAATGTCTAAATTTCTTGAGCTTTAAATCCCAATAGTTACCAGATTCTTCTCTACATAATGGCCTGATTCCATAACACTTGCTCTTAGTCTAAGTGACCACTTACAATGAATGCAGGCTGAGAGCAGATGTTTTGGATTCTGGCTGCCGGAGTAAGCCTGTTTTATAGATAGGCCTTACACAGAAGTAAGTCACTTATACTGAGATCAAGTCTTTTGGATTCAGGGCAGACTTACATTGAGAGCATGCTCTTTTGGTATCTGGCCCAGTGTCTGTCTATTAGTCTTATTATTTTGTTCTTATTCTCACAACTGGCTTGTCTTTTTTATAAACAGTTTTACTTAAAGGTTGCTACTCCTTTTCATTTTTGCCTGTAGTCTGTGCTGTATAAGTTTTAAGTAGTACATTTGCTGCTGTCACATCACCTGGTTCTTTCTCCACATTACAGTCCTCAGCATTTCTGAAAAGGTTATCTGCCATCTCCCCAAGAAGTGACAGAACTGTTACCTGGATCATCCCGCTTGATTATTTTCAACTGAACATTACCTGTGAGCCCTCCTGAGACCATTTCTATTATCTGCACCTCTCCCATGGACTCGCTTACTTCATTCTCCATTCAGACAGCTATATGCTGATTATTTGTATCATCCACCACACAGGGATCTATATATACATTCTGCTACTTTATACTGAACATATTTTTCAAAAAATGATAATTTTCCACTCCACACTCTCCATAGCTTTTGCCTCCTCCTCCGTGTTGCTTCTTTTAGGCCTCTTCCTTGCTGCTGTAAGAACTCTCTTGTGCCATCTTGCAGATAGTGCCCTGGCCAAATTTCCCCTAGTAGTATAAATACCATCTTGGGTCTCCCCTGTAAAGATGCCCCTAGCCTAGTGGGACTAACCTAGTCAACACTGGATAGTTAGATAGATAGATAGATGGATAGATAAATCAAAGTGGGTATGCAGCAGTCATGCTAGATGTGCAAAATAAACTATGCTGCATTTCTTTGCATTTCGTAGCAAATAAATCTTGTGTTTGCTGCAGACCTTGCTGGAGAACTTGAGCATCAGAATGGGATTTGATAACCATCCACAGTTTTCAATCATCAGCAAACTTCATTACCCATAGTCACTTGATATCAACTTTCATGTCAGAGAAGTATATACCAAAGAAAATGGGGCTCAGGAAAAAAAAAACAGTGTGACAGTGATGGTGATTTTTTCATGTCTAAAGCAAATGTCTCTAGCCTTAATGGTGTGGGTTCTGTCAGACAGGCATTTACCTACCAATGAACTATGTATGAGTTAATGTTGAATTAGGAGAGTTTATAAATAATTCCAGCATGAAGGATAATTTTAAAGGCCTTGCCATGGGTTGCGTAGGCAGCATGGATGGTGCACCCCTTATATATGGCCTCAGTAATCCTCTTCAAGAACGCAACCAGATTAAGCAGGCTTGGTCTGCCTTTTCCAAAACTGGTTTGGTGTGTATCCAAGGGATATAATGTGTCCTATACTGGTGTTCATTAGTTCGGCTGTTCCATAGCCTTGCAAATATTACTAATGAAACTAATAGACTCATAATTCTCAGGGTCAGTAGAAAGATTACTTTTATGCAAGAGCATCACAATATCTGTTCTCCACACCTTGGGGATGCATCCAGTGGAAAGACTCAGGTTGAAGAGTTGATGGAATGGTTTTGTTAGATGGGATCTAACACTTCTCAGCAGTCATCCAGGAATGTTATCAGGATCCATGGAAGTGGTATTCTTAATTTTGGAAAATGCCTAAAAGGACTTTTCCGTGAGCAGTTTTGTGAGAGAAGAAATGTGAAGGAATGATAGGGCTGAGAAGAGGTGGTAGGGGTGAAGGTTCAAGAGCTTTGTTCATAAGAGTATTAGCAATGTTCTTGAAGTCAGAGAAGGAGATGGAAGGACAGAAATGTTGCTTCCACCCTTCCTAATGTAACTGAATAAGCCATTATGATTGTTTTTTTGAGTTAGTTGCAACCCAAAGTTTATAGTAGACCTTGCATTTCCTAACGATAAGCTCAATAGACTTACTTACCACTTTCAAATCACTTTTATAATGATGAAGTGGGCATCTTCTATATATGTCGAAGAGCTTTTTCTTTGTTCTTATATAATTAGTTGACGTGGACGTTCCATTGTATGGTTTTAATTCTAACCTTGCCATTATTCTTGTGTCTTGTAGATACAGATGCTCAAATACATCTCTCCAAGATGGAGTAAAATTCAATGGAACAAGAAACAGCCCCAGGTTCAAAGATTGCTGGAAGCTATACCAGTTGTGGTTACATGTCAGACCGGTAAATGGTAAGCAACTGGTTTTGGAATAATTACTAAATATAGAGGAGCTATTAGAGGCCACAAACCAGATTTTCAGGTTGATAATCAGAAAGAAATTGCCAAATTTGACTTGGGAGGGGATAACTAATGGGGGGGCACAGCTGGGGGAAATGTTTGTGAGAAAAAGAGCTACAAAACTGACACCCATGATAAGCAGGAGGATAATTTCTTCAAGCTAATTGCAATCTGCAAAGTCTATTTTATTTTGTTTTACATTTGTTTACTGGGGTGGTACATTCAGAGTCATAGCCCAGTGCTGGTCCCCAACCTTGTGCCCCTTGAGGCTAAGATGAGGAGCAAAATAACTAACTAACTAAATAAAGGTCCATTATTTGGTCTGGCAGTCTTCTTTTTTCTCTCTTAAGGAGGAACACATGGTTTGTGTTACACCCTCACACTCTATGTGAAGAGAAATAAAAGGTCCATTCTCCAATCTGGAGCTCCTTTCTTCTCTTCTATAAAAATATGGAGTTGTGAATTGCCCCCCCCCAACACTTTCCCCCATGATGGCTGCTCCTTTCACCCCTCTCTAGCTATGCTTCGGGGTACGCTGATCACAACTGACCATTTGCACATATTGCTCAGGTGAAATAATTCACAAAACAAAACAAAAAAGTACAACAGAGATGCAGTAAATTGTACATATCAGAAACAGAACAGAACGTCTATATAACAAAAGCTATATAGTAGCATTTAATTGATATAGCAACAATTATGAGAGAAATGCACATTTCACAAACTGACATGATTACATTGCAGGTTTATATCATGGTAGAAATGCTGTGGAGTGATGGGAGTAAGAACAGGAGAGGCTGGGGAAGTGGGATGAAGAGGGGTTAGTAGGTGAGACAGAGTAAGGCTAGAGGTGGAAAGGCCCTTAAGGTGATGTGGCCTGCTGTGTAACAAGTAAAATTTGGTTTGGTGTGGAAGATTTTTTTTTTAAGTTCATCACTGAAGGTGGAGAAAGGGAACTGTAGTTCCTTCAGATGTGCGTATGTGTGCGGGGGAATAGTCTTGAAATCACAGGGCATGTTTGTTGTTGATAATATATGTTTACTAGCTTATATGAAAATAGCTGAAGCCATCCAAAAGAAAGATATTTGGTTTGATGTGTAAGTTTTCTAAATGGTTAAGAAATTATGCAGGGTTTTAGATGGGGTTTTATAATTGGCTACAATGCAATAATTAATGTTATTGAGTGTAATTAGAACTTCAACTACTTGCAGGTGTGTATCATGCAACATTCGTTAAGAGACAATAAAATGTATACTCTTCTGCCATGCTGGTAGTTCAGAATTCATGATAAGTGTTATACCCGGGAATTGTGCAAGTGCTATCACTGCAATCAAACCA
Source organism: Protopterus annectens (assembly GCF_019279795.1). NCBI lineage: Eukaryota > Metazoa > Chordata > Ceratodontiformes > Protopteridae > Protopterus > Protopterus annectens. The sequence goes on along the minus strand of NC_056751.1, from coordinate 115,498,066 downwards.
GATTTCTGTAAATCTTTAAGGATGAGGAAAGCTTCACGTTCAGAGATTGTGCTGTTAAGGTTTGTGGCATTCAGCAGTGCTACCGTGACATTACCTATGTTGGAATATCCAGCAGGTGAACTCTGCCTAAAAAAAGCCACTGTGAGGGAAGCAAAAGTTTTAGCCAGTAAACAAAAACATAGCGATGAGGTACAGCCCATCCCTGGCAAAGTGTAGGTGGGCTGCTCAGCATTTTATTCTATGTAGTTCTATTAAAACAGAGTTTTACTGGAGGCAAGAACCCTTCACCCACATGTGGAAGGGTAAACCCCTTGAACTTTTATATACTAAATTCATGGTTGCAGAACAGTGGAAAAAAGAGAAGGAGTCTTTTAAAGCACAGATGTCTTGCGCAAGCTGTGGTCCTGCTGTTCCTGAGACACTATCCGTTGATTTGCAGTGATAGGCAATTGTATTCAGTTTAGTTTGGACAGTTAGAATCTGATCAACCGGTCCTCCATTACTTGTGGGGAAATCAGCAGCAGCCTGCAGTGTGGGTAGTCACAGTTTATTTTGCACAAATCAAAAATTGGATAATAATAATGCTAAATAAGAATAAAGAACCATAATGCTACATCAGTAGCAGCTCTGCAGTTGCACCAGCTGTCAGGCTTAGCATTGCATTAGTAGCCATCTTTGACCTCATGCTAATTTGTGAAAATAAATAAGGATGATGTATGTGAGTAACCTTGGTCTGACTGAGTATTATTCAGAACCAGGCATCAAAACTCCAGAGCCTAGGGCTGAAATCTGACCTCCAATCACTCTGTGGCTGGAGTATGCATGATCTTGGTGTGTCTCTATGGATTTTTTGTGAGTATGTGGTGTCTTTTTATGTCCCCAAAATATGCTGGTTGGTTGGCTTATCTGAACTGCCCATAAATATTGCATTTATCCTTGTCCTTGTAGTCCAAGTCATGTTTAAAAAGATCAGTCCACTTACTTGTAGAAGAAAAGAAAAAAGTCTCAACCTGACCTGCTTTGTCTATTGTTACTGTCAAATCTTTTTCTTTAGTTAGTATCATAAATTCATTTACAATTCTTTAAATTCTTCAGATGATATTCAGACAAAGAACAGAAAATTAAAAGAAATTCAGAAACATATAAAAGGAAGAAATCCATGATAAAAATAGGAAATATTAATAAAACTATTAATGTAACCAACTAAACCAAAATGTATGACTTTCCTTTCACGTTTTAATTTCCTTCATTTTCTCAAATCAGACAAGGCATGCCATCACCACTTTCAAATCTTAACTGACTGGAATATTTATGTTCTCTCTGCAGAGTAGGCAACCACTGGAAGGTGAAACAGCTGCAGTTTATACATACAGAATTAAAATGATTATAATACATACAGACTGACTTTCTAACACAAAAATTACATTTGATTACTTTTTGTCTCAGCCTACCTAGCTGCAAACCTAATTGCTTCCTATGTGTCTACAGCCAAATAACTGACTTTGTTTTTTTACCTAAAACAGCGTATCACTGACTCAGTGGCACAGGGATTCTGGCCTTGGCTTTGCCCCAGATGTCTTTGGTTTGGTTACGGTCTGGATGCTGGAGGAGCCAGTGGGGAAAAAAAATCAGAGTAAGCGATCAATGCATGCTTACTCAGGATGTTAAAGGAGCACTGTCTGAGAGAAGGCTTGGAAGTGGAACACCTACACTCAGCAATCAGGAAATGCAAGCCCACCAAACAGTGAGCTACACTCCAGCTGAGGATCTGAGGGTATCTATTCCAGCAAGTGTAATGGGCATTGTATTATGCTGTCCATTCAACAGGAATGTCAGAAACATTACAAAAATCTCCTAGCTTTGCAAGACAATAGCTGTAGTCTCCGACCCTGACTCCCGTCTCTCTCTGCCAGTGTTCTAGAATGCTGGGGTCAGAGGGAAACATGAACTGAAAGGAGATGATAGCCTGATAGTATGTTAATGTCATGGATCAAAACTTGTTTAAAGAAAAGATGATTATCACAGGTCTGAGTTACAGAATATGAATCTCTTAGTTTTAGGCAGGCCTGAGAAATGAGAGATGCTGATCTGGGGGAGATCACAGAAAATTAATGAAATTAATGTAGCATATTCTTTTTATCTTGCTTCCTGATATTTGTAAACATTTCTGTATACATGTTAAACTGCTACATGTGAATCTTACAATTAAATGCATGGCTTGGAATTCCCCAAGTAGGTTTTGTCCTAAGCAGCTGTCCTGCCTGTTCTATCCAAATGTCAGCCCTGCCTAGAACACCAACTGTGTGCCTTCATAACAAAGAGGGATATATCATATAATGATGGGCTAATGTCTCAGTCAGGTTACAGCACCTTCACATCTGCATTGATCTTTATAAAGGAATCATTGCCTTAATGAGGAGATGAATGCCTCATCAGCTGCCAGTTCCTGAACTTGTGTGGAACTGTGGATCCAGAGTTTTGGTCCCATTACAGAAGTGCAGTGACTGCAGTGCTGCAGAATTTTCAGTGAGTGCTGAGAGTCTGTGAAAGGGTGAATGTCTATAGAAACAATATAGAAAGAATATTGACCAACAGTGGGGGAGCAATGGTAAAGATTAGGTCATTTTAGAATATGTGTAATTACAATAATGGAGCCCTGTCAGAAAAGAGGAGGCAGTTGAGAGTCTCATGCAGTGGGATAGTCGAAGATGAGTGATGAGCAACGATGCCTCATATCTGACTGAGAAAAAATTGTATTTTGGTTGCACTAGTGACACAGCTGATACTTACTTTGGGAAAGGAATAAGAACATATATTCTATAAGCTGCTCTGGCTTGATTAATGAGAAAGTGTGAGACTATAACATTTGACAGAGAGGTGGATGACATGCCTGATGTTGTTCATGTGTGTTGTGAAGGTAACGGGGTGCTCTAGTCAGAGCTCTACTTATTTAAATTTCTGAACCCAATCAAAAGTGACTGACTGAGGTCCATTGATTGTTTTAGTTCGCAGTGGTTAAAAGGGGAAGGATCTCAGGGCCATTTGCAGACACAACCCATATTAAAACGCATTCATTAAAGTATATACTAACATTGCAGTTTTACACTAGAGAGAAGCATTTGTATGATAGATAACTGTGTGATATATTTGCAAGTGCATAACATATCATAAAACAATAACAATGTGTAGAATAGGAATCATGTAGTGAAATATTTTTAAGAATGTAATGACTGCTAAAAAAGTTGACAACTACTATAAATACCCGGAATATATAGCAACGTAGGAGAATAAATTTTTAGTCTATAGTTTAGAAAAATATTTAGACTATACAGAGAGAAAGAAAGAAAGAAAGGAAAGGGAGGGCAGAAGAAAAATATATTGACAATAGATGAAGAGAATTTGGGTTTGTTGGCACTGGTTTCCAAATGATAATTATACAATTTGCATGACATGAAAAAAGACTTGAAATTAAATTGTAAGTAGTAAAAGATTGTGAGTATGAACATGTGGGGAGGAGAAAGGGTAAGCAGAATATTCTAGGTGAACATAAGGTTGTTAATGCTTTACAGTGTGAATCTAAGTTTATTAATGCTTTACATCATGATCATAAGGTTATTAATGCTTTGTAGTGTGAACATAAGGTTGGTAATGTTTTACAGCGTGAACATAAGGTTGGTAATGTTTTACAGTGTGAACATAAGGTTGTTGATATAGGCAAAGTAGATAATGGGCCAAGTTTGATGGCAAAAGTCCATTCAAAAAGTGAGAGACAGACAACAGCAGTTTCTGTAAAACAGAACTAGAAACAGTTACACATCCCATTGTTGGATGTGATACACTCGTTGTTAAGGGTTCAGAACCCAAAAGACATAATGGTATGGCAAAACTGTTGCACTTGGGATTGTGCAAACACCACAGTATAGAAGTAACTGAGAAGCATTCGAAACATGAACCACAAAGCATTATCAACAATAATGTTTGTATCACATGGAATCACCTATTACCAATAGTTCATAAAACAGATGCTAGAAAAACAGATACAGTTGTATTTGTAAAAGACAAAAGTAACATTGATAATTGAAATTGCTACAGTAGGCAATTATACTGTCTTAAGTACCAAGGTAGACATAGTCTTAAATACCAGAGTTTGCTAGCAGAAATAAGCAAAATGTGGATGAAAGATACTTAGACAGTTACAGTAGAAATAGGACTAACAGAAATATTAAGAATAATTTGCAATCATAGTTAAATACGCTACCAGTACATGTAAGTTCATATGAAGAGCAGAAAGAGGCAATTCTGGGTGCATTGTGGGTGCTGGGAAGAGCAGTCCTGGCTAATATCAAAGTGTGAAACAATACTGAATTCATGAGCTTTAATTATGCTCTAACTTTGGAATTGGATCTATTCCTATTATGGTATGTAAAAACCTAAGCATCTAGTGAAATTTAATTGAGTGAAGTGCCAACATACAAAAATTTTTTGTTTTTTTCAAAATTTATTGTAAAGTCTTTTAACAAACCCAATTGTGCATGTTATGTGTGTCCTGGGAGTATATAGCTGCAGACATTTGTGGAGAAAGGTCAGGTCCTCCAAGGTCCAAGTTATCTACATAGCTATAGGCCAGTAGAGGGGTTTTAGAATTGTTAGGGCAATGATGAAAAGGATGAAAAGTAGATGCCCTAAATATACCCAAGATGAATTACTTACTAGATGGTTAGATGTAAATGGCACTTTTTCCATCAGTATTGTGACTGTGTAGTCATTAAGGCAGCTGTTCAAAGTTGTTCTTCTTCTTTCGGCTTTTCCTGGTTAGGGGGTCGCCATAGCAGAACTCCGGTCTGCTAATGATTAGCAGTAGATTTTTACAGTGCCGAGACGCCAGCTCAATGCCCAACCTTCAACGAAGGCACGCCCATTCACGCGTGTCTTTCGAATGCCACTTGACCGCAGAGAGGACATGCAGACTCCACACAAAAGGCGCTCCAGCCGAGAATTGAATGGGAGAACCTCTTGCTGTGAGGCAACAATGATACCACTGCACCAACGCGGCTTAAAGGGAAAAGGCACTGCTGGGATTATTCATCCATAAAAAAGAACAAAGTGGTCTAATCAAAGGCTAGAAGGTTTACAGTGCAGGAAGGGTGGGAGAAAGAGTCAAAGGGTCACATAAGATGCCGATGAGGGTAGGTGTGCTACATCCTGTATATATATTATGTTTATAATACAGAGGGGAGAAGGTTTGCTACATCCTGTATATATTAGGTTTATAATACAGAGGGGGGAAGGTTTGTTACATCCTGTGTATATAATGTTTATAATACAGAGGGGGGAAGGTTTGCTACATCCTGTATATATTATGTTTATAATACAGAGGGGAGAAGGTTTGCTACATCCTGTATATATTATATTTATAATACAGAGGGGAGAACATTTGCTACATACTGTATATATTATGTTTATAATACAGAGGGGGGGAGGTTTGCTACATCCTGTGTAT
>NC_056751.1:115332566-115490066 GCF_019279795.1 Protopterus annectens | reverse complement strand
ATGTTGATAATGCATATGAGGGTGGGTGTGTGACATCCTGTATGTATTATGCTGATATTGCAGAGGAGAGAAGGTGTGCTATGTCCTGTATACATGTTGATCATGCAGAGGAGGGTATGTGTGCTATGTCCTGTATATATTACAATGATAATGCAGAGAAGGGCAGATACAGTTTATCCTGTAAATGTTATTTTGATAATGTAGAGCAAGCAGTCATGATGGCAGTGTGTCAGTCAGCCAATAGTCCAGACTATTTATGAGTATACTTGGCCTTGTTTTTAAGCCTAAAGATTTTGTAAACTTGTGATATTATCTAAGTGGATGTCTGACCAGTGGTTCTTTTGCAGGACTGAAGGGAGAAGTTGGTTTTGGTCAGAAGAAAAATATTTAAAAAATATTCCAGTTCAGTGCTGTAGTCAGCCAGGGTCAGTCACTTCTGACAGTCAGTTCTGGCATATTTGTGGAGTAAGGAGTAGTGATAATTTTAATGAACAGGTTACATGGATAATACTGGTATGTGTTTTACATGTTTTAGCTGAATGGCTTATAATAGGATGGTGGTTGCAGAAGATGGGACTTGGACAGAACTCTAGTCAATTCTTTGCAGTCTATTTGTTGTCGTCCACCCTAGGATTGTGTGCTTTTTAAAAAAGAGGCTTGGGCTTTGTAAACACTGTAGTTATTTTAAACAAGGGGGAACTTGGGGAAGGAACTGGATAGTTGATAGTATGTATGAGAAGCACAATGAATGTTTTAATCACTAATACAATGGGACTCTAGCCAAATAATGGTCATATAATAGTTACTTGTTAGTTACAATGGCAGTGGTAGTGGGATGGGGGAGGTACACTGCAGTAGACTTTGTTTTAGAGCTGTCACCTACGAGACATTCACTAATATGGCATTTAGGCCTGTGGCACAGTTAACCTGGAAATGTGGCACTCAGTCTATATGGGATATTTTGGTCCATTAACAGGCTATGGTGGCACAGTTTTGGAGTGCCTAACATTATTGCCTTACAGCACTTGGTTTTCTGATCTATTTCATGCCTTGTGTGTCTTCTCTGTGGAATCTCCATATCCTGCCTGTGTCTGTGTAGGATTTTGTTGAGGTGTTCAGTTTCTTCCCACATTCTAAAAACAAATCAATAGGTGAATTGGTGATTCTGTACCTTGCCTGTAGGTGTGTGTGTGTGTGTGTGTGTGTGTGTGTGTGTGTGTGTGTGTGTGTGTGTGTGTGTGTGTGTGAAAGAGAGAGTGACCATGTGTTCCTCCTGTGACTCACTGGAATCCCTATGCCTGCTGCTTGACATGATCATCTCTGACTCCTCTGCAGCCTTGTTTAACTTAAAGTGAGTATCATGAACTGAATAAATAATAAGAATAGGGCATCTTTGTCCTTGCATTTACCAGATTGACTGTGGGAGATAAGCAATGGTTTTGTTTAAGCCAACATTCACTGACTAAAATAATTTCACATTTATGAGAGACACACCAGGCTTTAAAGGAATTTTATTTGTTTCTAATGCTTAAGGAAGATACAAACCCTGGATAAAGTCTATGCTGTGAAAGCTAGCATTAGGGGACATTTAATAATATTCCATGGTAGTGGAAGAATGAGAAGTAAGATTCTAAGGATATGAACATTTGGAAAACGGGAAGGACTGCAGCTCTTTTCATAAATCGGGAAAAACTGTAGTCATAAAAGATGTAGTTATAATGTGTCAGAGTGGCATTAAAAGGAAGGTTCTAGCTAGTGTGATGGACAGATAAGGGCCTATTTTCCAGAATGATTGGAGACACTGCAGTGTGTATGTATTTAATTTCATTTAATTTATTCATTTGTTAACCAGTTAGACTGAGCCTAAAATTCATAATAGTTTGATCAGTGTTCTTCTACCCAGTAAATAAAATAAAATAACATAAAATAAAATAAATAGGCTATTTTAAAGGCCATTTTCAGCAGCAACTAGTACCAGGGGGACAGAACATATAATGAAACTGAAATGACAATGCATAACACTAAATGCATGAGCTAGATTTATAATTTACAGTGCTGGTACAGTATTAGGATGAGATAAATCACAACAGGCTTACAGTAAGAAAGGTCAAGGGGATAACAACTGAGAAATAAAAGACTGTAGAGTGCTAAGTACAGTGATATATCACATTCTTTGTCTGTGATGGAATAAATACTAATACAGTAAATAGAGGTACAAACTCCCAAGTTATAAAAAGAAAATGGTATGCACACCCTAATAAAAATAAATCAGTGAAGTTAGGTCTGACATGGCTCTTGCCTACTATTAGCTATTGCTAAAAAAAGCTTATACTGATCCATTGCACTTAAGCTATTTATGAATATGTGCATTGACACCGTGAGCCCCAATGCTATGTCTTCAGAATTCAGTTCCACTGTTGTTTTATGAACATTTGCTAAATATGTACACACTACAACATTACCTTCATTGTGCCCCTTCCAACCTTGCCTTAACTTACTATGTATTAAATTGCACTCTCTGTGCCCCCGATTAGCTTTTGGTGTCACATGTACCTCAGTCCTGGGTGTCATCACCCCTATACTTCAGAGTCACACAACCCCACAACTGCACTTCGGAGATCTTCCTTCAGTGTAACCCAAGTTGACCTTCAGTAGCATAAACATTTCTTAACATCAGCTATAAAAAGAAGCCTTGAGTGTCATACAGTTCATATCTCAGTATGTCAGGCAAGCTGACCTTCAGTGTCACATAGCCAATGTCTCCTGTTCCTCAGTGCATCACACAGCCCCATTCCTTGATATTACCCTATGCACCTTCATATACTGCACAGTCCTGCCTTCTGATGTCACTCATTAAACCATCAGTGCAAAGCCCTTCATCAACAACTTAGGATGTGACATACTGTAAGTCTTTCTTTTAGACAGCAACAAGTTTATGGCAATGCAACTCAGTAGTCTAGTTGAAAAGATCTGTGCTTCATGCTTTACATTTCCAAATCTTGATAATTTTGAGCAGAATCATTTTACTGTATGATTATGTCTGGAACAAACATTTTAGTATCTGATTTTTTCATTGCCAGTATTTTGGCATTAAAATGATTTTGTAAGCAAGGAAAAACTGATGATTTCCTCGATGAATCCATACTGAAATTACATTTCACATGAATAGTCTGAGCACATATAAAACAGTATAATCTTTAAATTTTAGTATGAAACCTTTTTACTAGATGTAGTAAGCTCATTCTGATTTACCAGGTAATACGGATGAAAAAGATAGTGAGCTGCTAATGAGCTCCATCCTGTAGTCAAGAGTTTAATTCTTTCAGACTCCACTTAATTCATAATTAATTTTTAATTCTTTCAGACTCCACTTGAAAACTGGCTCCCAGCAAGTCACTTAACCAATGCGAAAGAAACCACAAGACAAACCAATAAATAAACACAAAAAGCTGAAGCACGGAAGTAGCAAGTCTAAAAGCCAGCAAATAAAAGGCTAAAATTGCGAAAAAAGCAGCAAAACCTTCCTATTGCAGCCAGTCCAACAGTCAAGTGTGTAAACAAAGCCAGAAACCACGTAAAAATCCCTTTAACGCAAGTTTAATTGTTAAAAAAGTTGCAGCGCAGCTCAAGCTTCCTCAGAACAAGTGATTTACACCATCATAGTAGCAATTTAAAACATTAAAGCGCGGGCTTTTTACTGAATAAATTTTAAAGCAACACTAACCTTCTCTTTCCATAAACAACCCTACCAACCCGCTAAATGGTCCGTGTCAAATATGGACCAACTAGCGGTAAAGAGAATGAACTAAGAATAACCCCAGAAGTAGAAAAAGAAAAAACCATATAAGAATGAAAATAAAAGTAGAAATAGATCAACTGTTAGGTATTCATTAATCAAACAAAACATAACGAAATGCGCAGCTTACCAAACTTGCTATGAAAGCATTCAATATTAGTACATCCATAGGATTAAACCTAACTTGCTGCAGGTTTAAGCATATAGTTAAATACAATTCAAAGTAAAAAGTAATAACGTTGAAGTGGTTCACCCACCCTTTGCAATCTGTACTTGAATGTACGTTTCCGGATTCCTTGTCTTTACGTAACAACAAGAAAACTTCAAGCTTCTGCTGTCAGTTTTAAAAAGTTAGTATTTACAATTAAAATGCAAAACAGCCTTGCTACATATATATACATGTGTTAAAAAATTAATAAATTGAAAACTTTACTGTTACGTTTTAGGCTCTGTTCATAGTCACCACAAGGTCAATAGACCAATGTTGAATAGTTAAAGCCTTTTACTGTACAGGTTTAATTCATCTTACAGACAACATTTACCAGGTGATACCAGGGCTCTTTTGTGCTTTAATAGTTCACACATAGTGGCTGGTACAACTTATACCCAGTGCACCCCGCTATAACCCACTTTTAGCTCAGCTGTAAAAATTGTGTCAGGTGAAAGTAATAGTACATTTGACACCAGTCATCGGACTATGCCCCCACCCCGTGTGTCTCACCTCCTGTAACTTTTTAATTTTAAAATACAAGCTATGTTACAGTGCTCATTCAAACCGGGAAAGGAGATAATAGTTGCCATTCTAGTTCCTTGTTTTCTAGAAAGAGAGAAGTTGGACCACCCCTTTCCGTCTGATTCACTTGGTCTATAGCCAGAAATTGGAAATTGTGCCCTGGGTACTTATCAATGTGCTTGGCTAAGTCACTTAACCAGGCAGTGTTCATAAATCATCTCTGAAGGGTCAGTTTTGCCAAGTAGACTTACCTAGTTAGCTTAATTAATAAAATAAAATAAAAAAATGAAATAAATAATCTCCCCAACCTCAACCACACAAAATTAAAGGGAAAAAGTCCCAAACATGAAACAAACAAAAAATAGATCAAATCTAAACTAAAAGCATGCTTATTCCAGAAGCTCTATATCATTAGAAATGGAAGTACTTGAATGAAAAAAAAAATGAAAAAAAATGAACAAATGAACACACCCGATATTCCCAAATGACACTCTACGTTTAGGAAAAACCTCAGTGCTATTCCATTCTCCATGCACAAAAGGTGTTCTGAAATGGCAAAGTTCAAAATAAGGAGGAAAAGTTGATAAAATATGAAAATGTTCCGAGAAAATGAATATGTGGTATATATGAGATGCGTAAGAGGTATACTGTAGGGGTATGAAATGTGATGTGACTAGTTACGTAATGTGTTCCCTACCTTACAGAATTAGATATTATGCAGTTATGCACACCTAGGGGTATGAAATGTGATGTGACTAATTACGTAATGCATTCCATACCTTACAGAATTAGATATTATGCAGTTATGCACACCTAGGGGTATGGAATGTGATGTGACTAGTTACGTAATGTGTTCCCTACCTTACAGAATTAGATATTATGCAGTTATACACACCTAGCATTTTACCAAGCACCCACATCTTTATAGGTCTACTAATGTATCCGTATGTCTTCATTTTTGTAGATAGCTACATCTTATTCTGATGGATGTCCGTTAAATGTATATGAAGGGTGTTATTGTACAACACTCCGCAGTGTTTACTGTGCACTTGCTGAACATATTTTGCATCTCTTGTTTTATGTGCATGGGAGGTACAGCCTGTCTATAATTATTCCAAATCAGTGTGACAATAAGCAGTACTCCTGCAAGGACACTGAGGCTTGCTCAGTTTCTTGCTGTGGAAATCAACATAGATAGTCTGCCTGGCACCCGCTAGATTATTTTAATTATCTTTCACTGCTGCCCCTTTGACATATGCCAGTAAGTTATTGAAGCCATTTGTTGATGTACTTCCTGACATATGAATGGTTACCAGAACCAGACATTGTCTCTGTTGCTTCACAATGGGCAGACCAGATTGTTTCCAAATAATTCAATGAAAAGGTACCGTGCCTGGTTACAATGCCTGAAATTAAAGAGAGTGCAACAGACTATGCAACATTTAGTTTTCTTTTTACGTTTCATTTACTCTTGTGGCAAACATTGTGGGTGAAAGAAAAACATAATGTCCAACTGACACAGTGAGTCTGACTGGAAGGTTATCTGTCTCCATGCATTAGCATATAATCAGATGTACTGGCCCATACATCCATATTGCCTTGCTCCCTGTTGCTTTGAGAGACTGAAGCAGGCAATTTAGTTTAGCAGCTGCAATACTGAGCAACTTAATTGCCCTAACATTGGTTGTATGATTCACAGATGTTGTTGTGTCTTTCGGCTTTTCCCGGTTAGGGGTCGCCACAGCGGAACTCCGGTCCACTAATGATTGGCAGTAGATTTTTAAATGCAGAGTTGCCGGTCCTGATGCACAACCTTCAACAAAAGTATGCCCATTCACGCATGTCTCCACACAGAAGATGCTCTAGCTGAGAATCGAACAGAACAACGTCTTACTGTGAGGCGACAATGCTACCACAGCACCACCACTGCATGATTCAAGACATCAAACAAAAAAGCAGCTTCAGTATTTTGTTTGACACAATACTTCAGATTCTGCTTTGCAGGCTGTCATTTTTTGGTGTATTTTATGGTGAATTGAGAAATTCAAGTATTAGTACATCAAATCCATACAATGCTGCTGTCAGTCACTGGCTAAGTAATTTAAATGCTGCAGGTGTAATGTTTCTATGTTTAAGCTACTGTTTCATTCACTTGATTTGTTATGCTTTTCCACATACAAGAACTTCCCTGTTGCTGTTTGCTGTAGTGATGCATCCATGTGGGTGATAGCATTACAGCTTCGTGAGATATTTACTGTGATTGCTTCCTGTGGACACGCATGGTCACAGTAGCAGGTGAAAATATCCAGAAAAATGACAAGCACTGCATAGAACTCTTGTGATGTATCCAGATGAATTTATTTGATGAAGCGCAGCTTTGACTTTGGAGGAGATCCCACCAAAACCAGTTTGTTATTAAATACTCTTTCTTGCTTGTGCTAAGTGTATGTTTACAAGTGTTGTTCGATAAAGTCCATTCAGATTTCCCACATGATAGCTTGTGTATAGTACTGATCATTTGTAGGGTATTTTGATATGCCATATTGACAGACTGCTAACAAACACAGCGTTCTCCTGCAGTGCAAGGTAACAGGGAGGAATTCTATTACAATCTTGATTAATTATTTGAATAGTTTGCCTGTGTATGTAATAAATAAACATGCATGGTCTATTCCCTCAGTGTGATTTGTTGTTTTTTATCTCTTGCAGTTGTGACCAAACTTTTGATACATTGTCAATGAAACTGGTACATGACATCAGTGAGTTGTTGGAGAGGAACAAACAATGACAAATGTCTGCATCATCTGGGTCATCAGAAGTACTGGTTCCTGATACAAACAGGACATGCTGCCATCTAGGTGCTGGAGAAAACTTCTTCACTGTCTGAAAATAGTCCGTTCTTTACATCACTGGTTGCTGAGACACATGGGCTGGTTGCTACAAATAAATGTGAGAATTTGTCAGTGATTCCATAGCTAGGCAACCTTTCTAAGTGGTGAAGCTGGATACTCTTCTGAAGGTGGGATGGCCTTATGTCACCCTGTGTGATGAGACAGCTCATTGCATTGTGCTCAATGTGTCATATGGGAATTGTCAATTCAGGTTCCCTTTTAAAGGAATGTGCATCCATAATAGCTCAGAAGCATTGTGAAGGCACTGCCAGATGAGTACCTGTATATGAGAGTTATACACATAACCATGGAGTGTGTAGTGGTCATCTAGCATCAGCTGCTAACATGATCTCAGCCACCTTTATGCTTCCGGGACGCTACATATGCATTATAACATGAACTGTCTTCCATCCTACACTGAGAATATCAGTAGCATGTCACATGATGCTAGCTAGGACCTGACTGGGAGAGTAGGCGTTTTGTTGATGCAATGCATTCACTGTTGTCACTTTGACAGGTGAGCTGTTAATGCATTTGAAACATGTTGTTGTCGTGACAAGACACTGATATTGGGATGCATACCATGTACCATTGATTGCAGATTTCCCATAGCTGGCCTTAATGGTGACTTGCATGCTGTTTCAGACATGCCCCATATTGCTCCAACAGCAGACGCTAGCAGACAACATAGTTCAACTATTGGTCATTGTGCCCTCAGACTACCACCACCAACTAACTATCCTGTGTTGCCATCACCATGTCCCAGACACAGTAGCACACCATTATAGGTTCATAGGTTCATACTAGGCTATCTGCCCTAGGGCATTTATAAGCCTAGCCTGAGTGTGTGTGGCTTTCTCCACCCCTTGGAATGAGAATACTATGCCCATTTAGGGTTTAGTTTACTGTGCCTCTGTCTAGCAGTGACACAGAAGTGACCCCCGGGGTAAACCTACGATCTCCCATCCACTCGTCAAGATTTCTCTTGAAGAGAGTCAGTGAGGGGCTCTGCCTAACATGGACTGGGATTCTGTTCCAGAGTGTAGGGAGCCTCTGGGTTATGAATCTGTCCCTCCAGCACGTCCTATTTATTTCTGTGTTGAGGTTCAAATCTCTCGCTCTCGTGGCTCTGGTGGATTTGGATTTTCACAGGTGGAGCATGTCCATTAATTCCGGATTGGACATGGCCTTGTACGTCAGACATAGATCGCCTCTGAGTAGGCGGTATGCGACTGAATAGAGCTGGAGTTTCTTCAGCCGGGCAGCATATGACATATGGTGAGACCCTTGATCCTCTTGGTGAGGTACTTTTGGGGTCTTTCTAACTGCTGCAGGTGTCGGGTAAGGTACATCCCAAATGGGGCATTGTACTCAATTATGGGCCTGATAAGGGAAGAGTACAGGGGCACAATGACCTCTCTTGATCTAGATGTGAATCCGATAAGATTATGTATGTCTGGGCCCTCCCACTTGTGCTGTCCCACACTGACATGCTCCAGTTAATGTTGCTGCTGCTAATATTTCTGTCTGAGTTCCGTATAGACCGTGTCACCCATCAATTCATTTTATATGACTTTGTATGCACCATGTAGGTGTTAATGCATGATGACTACCTGCATTGCCTGCATTTTCTGGCAGGAAAAGTCTTTTGTACTCTTGTCACTGGTTGAATCTGCATATGTTGGTTCTGAGTAGTACAAGTAATGGCATCATTGTACATAAACAGTTGCAGGCTCATGACTGATGTACAATGTAGCATATCCCATAAAGATAATTTTCACTGAATCTCAGGTCTGTGTCCATCCTTTAACTCTCAGCAATTCTGCTGATCCAGCGTTGCTGCAGCTTATACATCTGTATAAGGCAGACTAACTTGGTTGTCTCTTGGAGTATCAAAGAGGAGAGTGTGGCTACAAGCTGCTGGTCTCTGGCAGGATGACCATGCTACTATATCCAGCAAACGAGCTTGGTATGCAGTATGCGACACAGTGCAAATATCATGCTGACAGCAGTGGTGCTCTGCTTTTCCACAAACATATCCAGCAGCTCCTGAAACATTTTTCAGACAGGCAAATGCAGTCTCCATCAAAGTTTTGTTTGGGTGTGTACCTGATCACACATCTTCTTGTCATCTCTTCAAAGATAGGATATCAGCATCACCATTTCAGGTTCTGGGGGTTACCTAATTGAGTGATAAGGAGTCATGGCAAATGGTACCTAACACTTGTGTGCTTAAATGTATGGTAAAACTACTGTGCCTTCTACAATGCCCACTAGAAGTGTGTGCTTGTATTTATCAGCGAGATATCCATCTACTATTTTCTCTCATGTAAACAGCTCATAAAACTGCTTATTTATCAAATGTGGGCATTATATGAAGCATCAGGATGTCAGACGCATACTTTGGTGATCGAGTGTAAGCATCGCAGACCAGCTGTCTGTTGACAAAGCAGTACATCTTTCAAATGATGTACTTCCCATCTTCAGGATTATTGGGAGTTAGTCCAGCTACCCTACCAAGGAACTTCACTTCTGCTGCTTATATCTTTTACCTTATTGTCTCACTCCCTACCCAAAACTGATACCCACTGGGGATTGGCTGGGTTATGGAGATACAGACTGACAGGTAAACTCAGAGTTTTGTCCTGTAACTTATTTGTTGCTTACCACCAGTCTGGTATAAAATTTGCAGTACTGCTGCTGCTGCTATACCCATTCTCTAATCAGTCTCCTGATCCCTTCAGTCTTCACTTGTGAACAGGACTCCATCATTCTTAAACTCCTCCGTCTGAGGTAGCTGATTCATCTCACCTGTAGAGGGCAGTATGCTATTTTCCAGGTGCGATCCATGACCTCTGACTTGGAGGTTATGATTTTTGAGGCTAACAGGATAACATCATCTGCAAACAGCAAAGATGCCACCCTCACATTCCCCAGACTGGATACTCTACAGACCTTGGCTGCACCTTGATATCCTGCCATGGAAATCTCAAACAGGCGGTGAGACAATATAACTTCTAGCTACAGTTGTGTACTCACTTTGGCTGTATTAGCACAAATAATGTGGCTACAACTGTTACTCTTCAAATACAGAGACCAAATGGCATGCAGCAGTGACCCTTGCACCCAGGACATTCTGGGATAAATGTCTGTGGCCTTGGAAAAGGCATATGACACACATGCTGACAATTCTGGCAAACTCTTAGGACCCCTCCAATATCTGTACAAGGGGAAAGGGTTAATGTCTTATTTTAATGTTCTCAAAAACTAAGACATTTGGTTGTGGCTTACTTTCTCTGTGTGATGCTATATATCTAACACAAGATGTTTTCTAATAAATATCTTAATGTCTTTCCTGGACTGAACCTGAATTTGGTCCATATAGATCAGTGTTCTACCTAGGTTAACAAAAACATGCAAGCAGACAAACAAGCAATCAAAAAAATGTATTTCATCTTATTACTCAAGCTTCCTAGTTGCTCATCAAACCAGCAACCAACCTATAACCATTGATTTACTTTTATTATTAAAAATAACCACAGTCTCAATGTCTTTGCACTTGCAATAGATTTGTCAAGTGCATTTGAGAAATGACAGTTCTTTTCTGTTCAAAAACATGCCTAAATTTGGATTCTCATCAGAATTCATAATTATATTAGGGTCATATATCTGAACCTCTCACCCTGATTATTAGTGACTGACTGTATCCAAACCATTTTTTTGTTGTTGTTGTTGTTGAAGTGTTTTCAGGTTGAGTTGTATAAAAAAAAAAACTGTCTTTTTTCTTTTTTAAAAATAATCTTTATTAAACAATACCACCAACAGTACATGTTGATTACTACATTGATATGCAAGTTAACATAGCTTGTAGCACAGGGATTGTTGTTGTAACCATCTAGCATCTTGTATAATTTTCTGTACAGCAAATGTTACTGTTGCTGTCACTTTAGGCTCATGACCATGCCTGGTAGAGTAACTGGAGTTTACATCAAACTTTGAATTTGTTTAACTTTACCCCTTGAATAAAACATCCAAGTATTCCCAGATACAACTTAAGCAGGAGATACTCTGTCATATAGATCGAATATTCCCTATCAGATGCAAGAGGTTTGTTCCGTGATTCAGGTATTACTAGGTTGAATTGTCTCCCTTTGCTCTCCATCTTCTGACTTATACTATTGGATAATCACTTCGTTTGTAGATCATATACTAATTTACAACGTGGACCAGGGAATGATTTTATCCTAATGTCTGCTTACACTCGTATTGTCTTTCATTACTTTTTCTTATGGAAGAAATCGTGTCTCATTAAAGCCACTTACCCAGCACTCCTGATTTTGACCTCCCTGTTCTCATGTACTTCTCTTCCTCAGCTCATATGCCCTGCATTAGATATGCTAATTGATCTGTAGTGGGAGGTGACTGAGAGTTCTAGTTTCTAATTATCACCTTTTTAGCAAGTAATAGCATTGTCATGGCTGATTTTTCTACCTGTATTCCCATAAAATATAATTCTTCAGTTAGAAGGCACTCATTTCCTAGGATCTTCTTTAAATAGTGTTCTAAGTCCTCCTTAAATATGGCTAATCTTCTGCATTCCCAGAAAATATCTTCCCATGTACCTCTCTCTCTTGCAGCACATCTCCAACATTTGGGGTTAGCCCCAGGAAAATCTTAGCTAAAGTCATTGAAGTGTCAAAATATTTGTGCTAACACTTCCACCAAAAATTCTATATTTCTTTGTCTTCATCACCACTCTGGGTGTCCATACCAGTTTTTCTCAATACCTTACTGTCAGTCCATTATAAAGGTATATACTCCATGCACTTTTATGCTTCATGCTTATCTCTTGATATAGGAGGTCACTGGCAATCAAACTTTACTGATAACTCCATCCTCTGTAATATTTGTTATCCACTTAAGGACTGGAGGCCAAACTTCTTTTTTAATGTTTACTAAGTTTAACTCCACTGCTTGTCATTTTATACCTTCATATGCCCTTCTTCCCCCTCTCCTTTAGGCTATATTTCTCCTTCATCTGTTCCTATGTTAAGATATTATCTTGGTTAATTAACTGGCACCACTAACAAATATGAGTTATATATTGTGTTCAGATCTAGTCTGCTGTTTGTCTATCTGTATCTTTTCTTGTTTCCTCTATGGGTACCATATCAAGTTGCCTCATCTTGAGTTACTTGTTTGAGAATAGTTTTGTAAATTCCTTATTCTCATCAGGGGCAAACTGAATTCCCACTTATTAATTCTTAGGCTAAGGAGATCAGTAACCCTGATCTATTGATCGGCTGCTATTATCATTTTTTGCTTGTTGACATATATTTTACTTTCTGTCATCTCTAAAAGAAGGCTAATGTTACTGCTCTGATATAACACTGAAGGTCTAGTGCCACTAATCCACCTCTTTCTTTAGAGAGAATTACTTTATCACAAATTAACCTGTTTTTTATGTTGTCATATAAACTCTTTGCTCCATCTCACTATTTTCCCTCTGTTTTATTAATTATAGACCACCAAAAGACTTTGGTGTAGTAGAACATGTGTACATACATTTCATTGTATTACTTGTGAACTCTGGTCTAATTCAAGATTCAGAATTTTTCTACTCTTTGAGATTTGTTTGTATTTTTGCATCTTTTTTTTTTTTTTTTGTACAGTCTATTTCCTCAAGTCTTACACGTCCTTAGTTAACTATATCTCTAAGTATCTTATTTCCTGTTTTGCCCTCATGGCTCAATGTTAGGTTTCTAATTCTGGCATATTTGGTATATTATCTAAAATTTGGGTTTATGCTTGTTTAAATTATATACTGATATTTTACTGTATATATTCCATGATTTGTCATAATTTAGGTAAGTCCTCATTTGGTTCTTTAATTGTTATCAGTGTGTCGTCTGCAAAAACGGCAATTTTAGGTCCCAATTTCTCCATTTAAAGCCTTGAATGGGGGACCTTTTAATATGTTCCACCAGTGGCTCCACCTGTAATGTTGGAATCTGACTCATGATCTGAAAACCCCAGGGGGCCTATTTCTGTTGAAGTAACTAATTATAAGTTCTTTTCTGAGATATATCCCTGTCTTTATGTGACCAGGTATTGTGTCTGTTAGAGTAAAAGTGTAACCCTTTTTCTCCTGTCTTCAGGCCTTTATTCCTTTGGGTATCTATCAAACCTACTTGTTGAGTTTCCTGTGCTTGCAAGCACCCTGCATGTCTTCAGGTGCACGTATTTGGTTCCACTCCCATTTTGTTATTAACACGTCTTCATAAAAATAATCTTTGCTAGTATTCCCCTTACTTCTGTGCGTGTCATTCTGGGGGATTAATATTCCCAGATTAATATGCCCATGCAGTAAGCCCTGTATTTTTACATACCTGCCCTTTGGATCTTCCATCATCCAGGTTAGTTGAAAGGGGAATCCTCCCTTTTTCTAATACTACTGCCCCTCTTCTCCTCGAGTCTGAGATGACAGTACACCCTTTTTTGTTTAACTGTTGATGCTCTTCATGTTTAAGTGGGTTTCTGTTAGTATTACTATGCTTATCCCTTTTCTGGTTACCATAGCTACAGTTCTCTCTCTTTTAATGGGATTTGTTAATCCAGTTACATTCCAACTTGTTATTGTTAGTCCATTCATCTGCTTTGTTTTGCTTATCTTCCGTACCCATCTCTCTATTTAATGCTCTCATACTCTGTTATTTTTAATTTAGTGCATTCATATTTAATAACCCTCTGATCACTTCCTTCCATTCCTGTTGGTGAAACACAACTTTTTTAAACATCAAATAGTCATAATTCTATTTAAATGTTTTACACAGTCTGTGAAGTCCTTACAAGGCATGGCTGAAGTACACCCAATCTGGTCTCGGTGTGGTCAGCTCCCAAAGGTCTCTCAGCATGATCATCAGAATTAGTTCATTTATACTTGTTGTTTCCTCCTGAATCGATGCAATCCAGTTTATTGCACTCTCAGACTGAGCTTGAAGTGTGCTCACCCTATAGACCCTACTTACTTCTACTTTATTAGTGTCAGTACAGTCACATCATAACATCTTGGTGCTCAAGTCAAAAAATAACTTTAGTGCATTATTCAATCTCACACATTTATTTTCACTTCTATATCTCAGTGCACCTTGTTACAGATTCCTCTCTCTCCCTCTCTCTCCCTGTCTCTGCTATCTCTGATGTCTTCTTAAGTGCTTTATGCTTCTTAAAGAGTGGAAACAGTATTCTTATATGTGGTGCAGTTGTCTCTCCATCTCCTTGTTTTTCAGTTACTGTTCAGTCCGCAGGCGGGTGCTATTCCAAATCCACTGCTGTTTCCACTGGCTGCTCCGTATCCTCCCTGACAGCAAATAAAGAGAGAAGAAAAAAATACAGAACATCTTTAAATAAGTTTTTCTTAGCCTTGCATCAGCCCTGGCACCACTGTCTAAATCAATCTATTTCCCTTTATTCAGTTCTTTTACCTGTTTAAATCCTATAGACTTGCAAGGTGTTTCATGTAAAACCAACTTAAACTATGCAGGTTTTCTAGACTACCACAATAGCTTAAGCTTTCAACAGAATTATACTTTAAAATGTTAGATAATTCAATCTACAATGACTTGAAAAAGATATGCAGGCATGACTTTCTCTATATTATCATAAATATAAATTATTAAAATGCAATCTTGTCAGCATATCCATGCTCAGACCTTTAAAATTATTATATTACATCTGAACTAGCTAAAGTCATTTGGTCACCTAAATCAATGTAATCTCATATACTAAGTCTTCTGCTCAAAAAGGCTATGGATAATTTTGCTTATTCTCTGTTCAAACATCTGTTATATCCTCTGACCACCTTTGAAATGAATGCCAGTTCTCTGAAATGTAGAGTAAAGTTAGGTCAGTGCAACCCATAGCCTTCAGGCTGACTGAATGAAAGTCTGTTTTGTTGCCCATTCTAGGCTGTAGTTATATTTTTGTTTCTGACAAAATACTGCGTGTGCAACATATCCAGTACTATTACATTGTGTTATTGCACCCACATGCAGTACATATACCAAGCTGTGAGAGGAACTGTAATACCAAATTACAGAAAAGAATAGAGTGGACTGCAAACTACATAGGGGTTATAAGGGGAGATGATTGGAACTGTGTAATTTAAAAAAAAATAGCAAAAATATGGTGACCAGTTTAGCAGCACAGGAGGCTGAGGAACAAACAGTAGAGATTATCTCAAAATAGTATATAGTTAACTAAAACTTTTTTTATTGCAAAAAATAGAAAGACTGTGGTTATAGACAGATTTTGTTATACTATGGTTGTGTAGTTTGCTAGCTTCTTTTTTATTATTTAATAAGAAACTGACTACCTCATATAAAGACATATTATGGGAATAGCCCCAGTGATGACTCACTGGAGTGTCACATCTCCTGCTTATTTACTAAGTTATTCTGTTCATGGCAGCTTCTAAACGGTGACATCATTACAAGGAGGACAGATTTAGTTGATGGAGAGGGCGGAGTAATTGGGTTCTAGTTATTTGACACAGTGGAGACAGGTAAAAACGAAAAGAAAAATCTAGTAAGGCTAGAATTTCCACTGTGTGATTCCTTAAACCTCTTGTATTACAGGCAACATGGGATATATGCAAATTTAAGGACATCAGGTGTTTCAGCTATATGGCAATTCTGAATATCCATGATTTTTTCCTTTTTAAATCTATCTATGGACAAATTCAGGCCAATAAAGCCAAACCCCACTAGCTGTGGACATCATGTTTCAGCCTTCTTATGGCAACATCAGCCAGCATAAGTGGAATGTTTGGCTAACCTTTAGAAACGCAGGGTTGTCGTACCCAGCTGATATCCATAACCAATAGGGTGTCTGCAAAATATCCCAACCAACAAACTAAAATAATGAGTAAAAAGGCTACACAGAAAAAACAATCCGTAAAAACCAAATGAAAAATCTCCACTTATGCTGTGCTGATGATGCCATAAGAAAGTTGAAACATGCATATCCACAGCTACTGGGGTTTGGCTTTATTGGCCTGAATTTGTCCATAAATAGACTTAAAAAGAAAGAAGTCATAGACATTCAGAATTTCCATATAGCTGAAACAGCTGATGTCCTTAAATGATTGTTTGCATATATCCCATGTTGCCTGTAATACATGAAGTTTAAGGAATCACACAGTGGAAAGTCTAGCCTTGCTAGATTTTTCTTTTGGTTTTTACTGATTGTTTTTTCTGTGTGACCTTTTTACTCACTGTTTTAGTACATTAGAGACAGGTAGGAAATCCTTACGATCACTGTTGCAGAAAGTTTGGTATTATTCTCCACGAAAGAGCAAATTACCTACTGGGTGTGGATCACAGCTGCAAGGAAGAGTCTGATGAAGTGGGGAGGAACACAAAACAAATAAGACACACACACACACACACACACACACACACACACACACACATTCCAAAAGTACTTGATGTCCACGGATTGGGTAGGAATATGGAGCTCTACTTTAAGGGTTTCAAGAAGTGGTTGAAGGTCTAGTGCAGACATCAGGATTTTGGAATCTATTTAGAGTGATTTAGGCATTTGCAGGTATGGTGGTCAGGATGTTAGCTGACAGACTTAAAGGATTCACTAGCAAACATTTAAATTATTTACAAGAGACGCACAGAAAAACAAAAGGAAAACCTTGCTCAGTCTGGATGGTATAAAGTCTAGTAATGGGGACAAGATAAGAACAGGATGGGTGCTAATAAAAAGACAAATTGCATACACAGATGATTTAGAAAGGGGAGAGACTAATGGAAAATGAGAGGCAGTGAGTAACTCAGTTCTGAAACTGGAGCCATTGGGCTGTACAAAGGGACAGTATCTTTATGCTGGGGTAATTATTAAATATAGAACTATAGTACACAAAAAACACAAAGTGTAAACATACAGGATTATACAGTCTACAAATGGGATGTTCTGTAGTATCTATATTATAAAGAAAGGTAACAGAATAACTGAGTAAACAACCCGTAGATGTGGCACTTTGGGTGTAAATGGAGACTGCAGGAGCACATCCCACATGGGAGTAGTATACAGACCCCCTTTTTCAAGTGGAGGAAAAATAAAAGAAAATTGTAGTTGGCATCCTAAACTTGGTACAGAAAAGTGAAGCACTATTGATGGTAGATGTTACTGTGCCTCATATTGAATTGATCACTTTCACTGTAGCTGTACCACACACACACTCACACACACACACACACACACACACACACACACACACACACACACACACACACACACACACACACACACACACACACACACACACACACAGACACACATTCACTTTGTTAATTATTCAGAGTTTAGATGTCTGATCCTGATTAAATGATTTAATACACAACTACTAAATAATGTAACATATTCTAGGTGGTTGCTTTGAGACATTGTCCTTGTCCAACCCATTTCAATTCATGCAAGCATGAATGCATACACACAAGCCCTTGTAACTGTATTACAGTTACTTGCTTTTGTGCTGTTTTTTCCCTGACTGCTAACCACTGCTTTTCAAAAGCCACAGTTAGAAAGGGAAAAGAAAATGGCGGGTCCCTGTAACTGCTGCTATAGTTACTTCTGTTAGTTCTGCTGTGTTTATTTATTTATTTTGCTTTAAGTTTTTCTCGTTGGCTAAATGTAGCTTTTTAAGGAGTGTGGTTAATGAGTAGAAAGGAAATGGTGACTCCAGTAAAAGATTTTGGACTCGGCACATTGATTTTATGCCTGAATAGATGATCTGTTTACCAAGCTCTCCCTGTACATTAATTCCCCTAATTCTCTTGGAAGCTTCAAGTGTCCATTGAGTTTTGCTGTATCTCCAAGCACATCTTGTAATGGAATTTAATTAATAGTGTAATTGGTGCAAACTATTAGTATAAAGAGTTTTCATTGAGATGTTTTTTAAATTATGCAGGAAAAAGTATCCACCATGCTATTTTTCTGTAAGTAAACATATATGTTGGTAGTCCAGTGTATTTACCTCATGTAGATGTGGAAACGATTGACTTGGCAGAGCATTGTATAAATATGATAGAATGTTATTACTGAAGTAAAAAACATAAGCATTATATAAGGCAGCTGTTTGAGAAAGTAAACCTTAGTATTGACTAAATAGATTTAGATTAATCTCTCCTACTGAAAAATGGACACTATTATCAGAAATTTTGTTTGTGTTTCATTGTTAATGGTGCACACTTTTATTTACATGTACTAGTTATAGATTCATAGGGTCATATGTTGTTACTAGGCTAATGACCACTAAGGCTCTTACAAGCCTAGCCATGCACCCCAAACCATTTGGGTCCAGAGTATCATGGGTGTCTATACTGAGGGAGCATGTTAGTAGGGTGATAACTAAGGACTTGTAGGGTGGGGTGTTAGTTAGGATAATACTTTTCTTATGATGGCCACTGTCCATAAGGGTCATGGGAGCCAGACAAGAGGTAAATTTAGATTTCCCATCCAATTGGCAAGGTTTTGTTTGAATAGGGTCAGTCAGGAATAAATTATGTTTTACATGAATGAGGAGCCTATTCCATAGTCCAGAGACCCTCTGGGACTCATATCTGTCTCCCCAGCACATTCTGTTTATGTCACAAGTGAAGTTCAGATCCCAGGATCTAGTGTTTTTGGTGCTGTTTATTTTGCACATGTGCAACAGATCTATCAGGGCTGGGTGTGAGGAAGCCCTATAAGCCAGGCAAAGATTCCCTCTCAGCAACCTCTATGAGCCTGAATACAAAGACATAGCCTTTAGGCAATCAGTGTATGACAGGGTATTCATGCCTTGAATTCTAGTTGTGAGAAACCCTGGGGGTGGGGGGTGGGGTGAAGTTTGAGCTGAATTTATCAGACAGGAGATTTGACTGGTGAAGATGGTACTATTCACCACTAGTTCTGCATATTGTTGTATGTTATCGCTAAGGTTCTTGACATAGCTGAAGAAGGCCTTGTGATTGTCCTTAGTCTGTGAGGCTATCCTGACCTTTTAGTTGGCCTGTTTGGACTTAATTAGACCTCTTAGTTTCTTGCTTAGTTGTGTCTTTAAGGGGAGTTGCTGTGCCTGATTTTGGCCATGAGGTTTCTTCTTTTATTGTATATCATGTTTAGGTGAGGATTTCACCTGTGAGGTTTGTTTTGGGTTTATTTCCAATAAGTAAGGCAGCCTCTGTGCAGCCATTCACATGTTTGTATAGGGACTATGTGAATAATTCTGCATAGACAATTGTGGTCATGGGGTTAGAGAATGTCTTGAATTCTGACAAACTGTCAAATAAAAGGAAGTAGTTTGCCTTTGAATAGTTCCTAACTGTTACTGGTTTAGCTGGATTTTCCAGGTTGATTTTTACTTCAAATTAGACAGCCTTGTGATCCAGCCTCACTATTGAGGAAGTGACATGGGGGTGAGTACCAGATCCAGTATGTTTGATCTTCTGGTTGGAGCGTGCACTGTCTGTTCCACAGTGTTTGTGTTAAAGTCAGAAGGGTCATGCCTGTAAATCTGGGGGATTGTACATTTGCCAGACTACAGAAGGGTAGTAAAAGTCACCCATAAATAGGATGTTTGGTTAGATAGTGCGTACCTCTAGTAGGTTTAGGTAAGAGTCATGCAGCAGGTTTCCTGTAGCTAGCCATGTTATGGTGAGGGACCTTAACTATGGTGAATTGTGCTTGGATGAACTCCGTAGTATCATCCTGTTTAACCAACCTGGAAGTATGTTTGCTGCTATTGTAGATTGAGACACCTCCACCTTTGGCCCCAGTCTGTGCTGTTGTTGGTCTAAATGTGTGGAAGGCACTTTACCTACACTTTTCATCAAGCAAGTGTCAAATGATGTTTACAATCCCCAAAAACTGCAATCAGGACATAGGGACTGGGAATAGTTTTAATGTCTCATCCAAATGACAGCACTTTGGATACACAGCTCACTTCACCACGCAGCATTATAGTGTCAGTTTTGGGGATATTTTATTTATTTTTATTTATTTATTCTGTGTTGACCAGGTTAGTCACACTAGGCAGATAGCCTCTTTTCAGGGGAGACTCAAGCTGGTATTGATATTAACTAGGAGAAATTTGCCCAGGGCACTAAGAAGCTTCTCCTACTTTTTTCAACAAGTGCTGTGGAATCCTTTACATCCTCCTAAACTACCAACAACTCAGGTAGTTGGAGCCCCAGTTTAATGCCTTTTCCAGAGGATGGCACCCTCAGGAATGCAGCAGTCCCTTATGCTGGTGTCAGTATTAGAAAAATTAACCCAAGTACCTGGAGTGAGAATAGAACTCACAGTATTCTGATATTGCATCACAACAGGCAAATGCGCAACCTGTTGAGCAACTGAGTCTGCATCTGTGCACCATGCTGAAATACCAGTAGTTCTACTGTTCTTCTTTCAGTAAATAGACTATGATTTCCTTACAGCGTCTCTATATTTTACTGTAGATATGCTCTCATTTAGTGCACATTATTATGTGAATTAGTGTTAAAAGTTACCTGCACTACTGTTTTCTGACATACCCTACATTTAATTCATTGTTTCTCTTTTTATGTGATTTGCATATTTGACTGGCTATGATTTTCACCAGTTTTGTGATGAACCATACATGAAAGTTTTGTTACTTAGAATACAGATAGACTAAGAAAACAATATACTGCAAACTGCTCTCTAGTAATATGAAGTATGGAGGTTATGTTGTAGAACTATGGATCCCCCCCCCTGTGAATAAGAAACATAAATTCAATCAACCATATTAACCTGATTTCTGTTGCATTGATCTTGTTAAATATTTTCAGTAGGAGACTCCATGGAACATAATATGCAAAATTATATGGTCGTGTATTGAAATTTAAAGTAGAGGATCTCAGTTTTGCATAAAACTCAATTTTGACCTGAGGCCGTAAGTGATAATTTCCTTCCAAATAAAAATAGGAAAAAATCAAATTTGTCTGACAGATGCCTCACGTTGCCGATGCTTTCTATTGTCAGCAGCACAGAACAATTGGCACAAAAAGTTTTCTAAATATGGATACATGGAGATTTGTGGGCTATTTTTAAATCTGAGAATGAGAAATGTCTTAAAATTCCATTTTATAACCTTTGCACCATCAGTTCTTAATGTTGCTTCATATAGAAGGCATCTGTGAAAAAAGTTTGACTGCTGACCAGCTCCCAGCTTCTCTGTACTTTGTCACATAAACATAATTAATGAACATAGAATGTCAGCTAAAATTAAAACTGACAGTTCTGCCAGAACAGCTGGGATCTGGCTTAGGATGGAATACAGTGTGTGAAAAGCCTTGCCTTTCTTATTTTGGATAGCTGTGCTATTTGTGTGATCAAGCAACAGGGCTTTTCTTTAATCTTTCCAAGTAACAGCTGTCAGAACCATGTAACATTGGGGGAAGTGCATAAGTCTTTACAGATCAATGTCACATGTCAGCTCAAGCATGCTGGACAGGCTGAATAAGACTGCACCATTCAAGTCAGATTGAATTTGTGCATCCAGTGACTAGAGAACTGCATCATTTTAGATCACGCTTAGCAGACCTCAGGAGATGGCCTTAAAGTAGGTTTTAAACATAAATGTCAAGGCAATATTAAGATCTGAATTTGGAAAGTTTTTCCTGCCAGAGCTACTGGCCCACCCCTGACCTTGTGAATGTCAGCTCTGAGCATCTGTGCCCTCCAGACTTTAAAATGGCAGCATAAGTCACCTGAAACTAAGTTGCAGATTTAACAAAGTCATGAATATAAAAAGTTGTTGCCTCACAGTAAGACGCTGTCCGGTTAGATTTTCAGCTAGAGCGTCTTCTGCATGGAGACATGCGTGAATGGGCGTACCTTCGTTGAAGGTTGTGCGTCAGGACTGGCAACTCGGCACATGAAAATCAACTGCCAATCATTAGCGGACTGGAGTTCCGCTGTGGTGACTCCTAACCGGGAAAAGCCGAAAGACACAACAACAACATTATATCGATCTATCTATCGATATGTAGATATATATATATATATATATATATATATATATATATATATATATATATATATACACACACACATATCGATAGGTAGATAGATAGATATACATGTAGATAGATAGATAGATATAGATATGTGATAGCTGCACAAATTAGAGTGTTGACTGAATCTTTTGCCTAGGGATTAAAAAAAACACACAGGTATTACAAATGAACAAACCAGTGTGAGAGGCAAGCTGCAACACATATTATTTTGTGTATTTGTTGATTTTAGTGAAGTAAGGCCCTCTAGCCCCCATTTTTGAACAGGAGAAGTGTCAATCTGATTTGCATCATGTTCAGGGTCAAAATACATACAAATAAAGTTTGTGGAATTTGAACTCATGCTCTAATGATGCGGCATGTTAATAACTCGGATCAGTATTAATCATATTGTGCTATGGTACTTGACAGCAGTTGTAATATGCTGAGCTCATTCTGGGGTAGATGCATGAAAATCATTCCTGTATTTTGTTGGGTGGTGAGGAAAACGTCTCACATGGACATATAGCTCAGGCAGAATTAAGAGTTACCCGCATTAGTCGTACACGTAGGAGAAAATGGTAAGGGGCAAGGAAGCAGGCAGAAATAGTAACCTTGGGCATTAACAGTGTCGCTAACCAGCACTTGGAATTATAAATTTGAGGATCTTCTATAGTTTTTGCCTCTGTATACTTCTCTCATGTTCTTCTTGTGAGCAGCATGTTGGACTTGGGGTGGGGTTGGGGAGGGGTAGAATACGCTGGATGAAACAACAGTTGGTGGTTATTTGAGAATGCATTCTGGACAGGTGTTGGTGGTGCTATTCACTGCAGAGGTGTAAACTTTAACAATTCCATTGAAGCTTTGTGCCACAAAAATAATATGACAAATCTATGGGAGGAAAATTTCCCAGGAAAGGTTATTGGGTATAAAGGATATGTCTAACTTGTGTCATGTTTTCTTGGTAAACTGTACTCTCCCCCTTTCATAGTCCCCCCACATGCAGAATACCTACACCTATTTAGAATTTCAGTTGTTGTATAGTCATACTCTTAAGCAGTGAATATGTTCACTGACTTTAATATCCTGAGTCAGTTTGTGAAATATTATCAGCTGATTTGTTTGCTTAGATTAGAGTTAGATAATATTTGATATCTATCTGCGTGCATGTGTGTGTGTGTGTGTGTGTGTGTTAGTGTGTGTTAAAAAATATATATATATATATATATATATATATATATATATATAAAATAGAGAGAGTTGCAATCTGCTAGTGCGAACGTTCATAAGAGCAAACTTTTGTAGAAGCTTGTTTTTCAGATATTCTGCTGCTTTCTGTGCACAATTGTGGAACAGCAGGGTCTGGGAATTTGCCCTTACCCCTCTATTGTGCAATCTTGGAGTTAGTATATATAATAAACAAGGGGTGTGGTGGTGCAGGGGGGAGTTCCCCCCTGCAAAAATATTGTTTATTTTTTTGTGTTGTGATCTGTTTAGATTAGATCTAAAAAGATGTCTCATTTTGTATTCAGTCAAGTGACGGTTTGCTCAGTGATGAGGCAATCATGTGCACCCACACCCACAAGTCTAAGTCAATCATGTACACTCACACCCACAAGTCTAAGTAATTCATGTACACTCACACCCACAAGTCTAAGTCAATCATGTACACCCACACTCACAAGTCTACGTCAGTCATGTACACCCACACCCACAAGTCTAAGTCAATCATGTACACCCACATCCACAAGTCTAAGTCAGTCATGTACACCCACACCCACAAGTCTAACTCAGTGCTAAGATATAGACAAAAACACCTTGAATCACCCAGATTCAAAGAAAAAGAAAAACTTTTTTTTTGCAGGAGGAATATATATATATATATATATATATATATATATATATATATATATATATATACACACACACACACACACACACACACACACACACTCATATATATATATATATATATATTTATTTATATATTCTGTAAATGTAGTATATTTATCCAATAGCTTTCATCAGATTTTTATGAAAGGTGAATTCATGCTCTTATGTCTGCATAACATTATTTTCTGTGTCATCTTGACTTACTTACTTAAGCAAGGTAATCCTCCACTTATTGCTTGGTGATGTAGCATGTGATAGCTCATCTCATCATCTGCACTGTGTCTATCACTGCACTATTGTCATTCCCATTCTTATACAAGTACTGAACAAGAACTGTTTCCTTGGAAACTGTATCAGCCCTTTTTGTTTCTTCCAAGAGGGTACTAATGTCTACACTTTTTTTTACTCTCCCCACTTGATCACCACACAGCATACAGCCAGAAATGCCTCTTGGCTGGATAAGTCTCTTGCCTCCTTTTGAACATGAGCGCAACCTTGCAGTAAACCAGTATTATCTTTGGAAAGTCAGGGGTCCAATGGGGAGCTGGGAGTGAGGAACTTGGAGTTATCATTTGTGTAGCAGATCAGCTAGAGTCCCTAGCTGTGGAAGCAGCTAGTACAATGACATCAGGGCAGTGTTGCTACCCTGCAGTTTTAACCTGCAATGACCTGAGAGACCCATGGTCTACACCAGAGATCAAAGAGTCATCAGGTACCCCCAAGCTTTCACTCCCAGAATAAGACAGCTGGTCATTGGCCACTCCCTCCTATCCACCTGTCTGGTCCAGCAGCTTCTCAAAACCAACAAAAAAGGTTCTGTAACTATTACATGCACTTTGCTACAGCTATTGCACTTACCTGCATATACTGAGCGTTGGCAGCAACCACAAATGCAGAATCAGTAGACATTTATGAAGCTGCAATATCCTTGTGACTTCATAAATGAATGCCAGTATTGTACTTGGTTCCCATTGACATCTGCCAATCATGCCTTCCCAACAGCTTGCAGCTGGAGCAATTGCCCCTTTGCCCTGCCTTATTTACAGTTCTACAGTGTGACTCTGCAAACGTAGGATTCCAAAAACAAACAAACAAATAAATAAATAAAGAAAAATGTAAAAAGCATACACAGTGGAATGCTTGGGATACGCCTAACTATGCCCTTCAAAAAATACAGAGAATGAAGCAGACAACTAAAAACACACCAGCTTCATCTGTGCTAAGAAAAGAATAATCAAATCCTTTTAGTTTAGATTTTGTGAGACAGTGGAATGTATAAATAAATGAATCACTTCACTATGCAACCTACAGCAGGAGAACATGTCTATGTCTCCCAGACATGTACCACATTGTGAACATTGTTGTATCTGTATTATTTACTCAGTAATTTACAATACTGTTGTTAGGTGTTAGTACAACAGTGGGCCTAGTCACCTCACCCCCTCCAGGATGGGTATGTTAGCATCAACTCCTCACACCCACTCTCTCCCACCTGGTTCCTGCATTGCCCTAGCTACTAGTCACACTTCAGCCATCTGGGCAGTAGTCAGGCCTTTACCTTCATTTACTTGGGAAATAATATTTTGGAACACTTTTAGTGCTAAGGAAATACAAAGTAGAAGTCTAAAGAATATTTTCCTTTTTAATAGTATATTACATGTGCATAGTTTGGAACTTGAAGGATCCAGTTTTATCTAGCCCAAACCATGATTTGCATGTAGTACTGAGAATAACTCACCATGTGGATTTTCTGACACCACTTTCACTGCAAACTGTACTTAATGGTGTCTTGAAATTGTTCTAGTCAGATTTTGTCTATTTCTAAAAGTGCAAATGTATTTTTTCCTCCTCATTAGTGATTATACCGTTTGCACATTCTTTTGGCTGTAACTGTTTCTTTGTGACACCTATTTTTTTCACATGTTTGAGCTCCTGTTCACGTTTTCTTCCGAGTGTTACAGATGTATTTCTAGGAGCATGGATCAATGAAAATACATCAGGCTTTATGTACATTTAATATTTTTCTGGCAAACATATTAACCCTGTAAATATCAGGATAGTCATGTAGGATGTCACTGCTAGGGTTCTAAAATGTCCTGTGGCAATATAATTGATCACCTACATTTGTAGCCCTTGTTTTCACATTGAATTTCTTTTACTCCTCATAGTTTCTAGAAACTACACAAATCAGATTATTAGGGAAACTTCTTTAGGTTCATCTGTTTATGAAAGATAACTGAGCTTTTTATTTTTTATACTGACATGATATCAGATTTTTGATCTAATGGTGTCACATGGAGCCAGAATAGGTTAGCAATGTACAAAAAGCTCTACCATGTACGAGATATAACCACAACATGTCTAAATTAAGAATTATGCCTACCAATTCTCATCTCCATTCAACAATCAACCCTTCACTTCTACTTCTCTGATTCATATATATGCTCAGATTTCACAATATCAAATTTTTTCAACTTCAACCATGCCAGGAAAACAATTCATTCTCACAGTTCTAATCAGGAAGCTGCAGTCATTTGAACATACATGTGTTTGTTTTTATACATTTTAGAGATGTCTATTTCTAGCACAGTTTCTGCAAGGTTCACACAGATGTGGACAATTCCTCCTGTTATGCTTATAGTCACAGCTACTGCAGTGCTGAATTTCTTATGCCTATGAAGATTTTTTTTATGGACTCCACCTTTGTTACGTACACTATCACATTACTCGTTTTTATATCCATTACTTTTGCAAACTGACACATCTTTGGTTCCCATGAACTCTTATTATTTGACTCATATTTAATTTTATATACCTCATTTTCTTGAGTAAATGTTTTAACTGTATACTAATGATTTCAATTGCTCATCTTGCAACTACAACTATTGATCAGGGGAAGGCTATTTCAATTAAATACTTGACTTTCTTTTATCATTTATTATACCACACACTATTTTATCTTTTATTAGCAAATTGTGCAGCATACCAAAATCACAATCACTGGTTCTTTTCTTCAGCTGTGTAATAAAAACATCTGTTGATTCTGCAGGAATTTGTAGTTTTGTAAAAGATAATGTCTGATAAATGGCATGTTCTTTCTGGGATCAATATAATTACATATTTTTTCACTAAGTGCTGCTATGTTGTATTCTCCTCTTCAAGAAAAGTAATCCATTCATTTGAGTCAGCCTTACAGATTCAAATTGCTGACTTCTTCTCTGGTAATATGCAGGACTACAGTACACTGTCCCTTCTCAGACATTGCAATTAATCCAGTTACAGTGATGAATAAATCAAATAACTGGATGCAGAGGTAGATGCAAGTGAAACATATTTCCACTAAGAATTATTCTTTGATAGTTTCAAATACAAAAAAATAAAGCTAATATGTATCTTTACTTCTTCATTTGTATTCTTTCAGTTCTGGCATAAATCTCCACTCTATGACACAATATAATGTCAGGAAGCTTAATTAATAGTAATGAGACAAATGTGTTCTAACATCTGTGTGGTCTGTATTCAAACCGATTTCTCTAGAACCTTTGTATACCACGTGCTATTAATGAAGTTATTTTATTAGCATTTAAAGGTATGTGCCCCAGATCTAATTGGGAAGAGGAAACATGACAATTTTCAGGAAGCCTGAGAAAGTTTATAAAAGTGTCAAGCAGCACTGACTTTATCTTTTTGAATCTGTTGTACAAGTATTTACTCGTAAGTTGGGGACAGTAACAATGAAGTCAGAGTTAAGTTGAAAGATTATTAACTGGTATTTTACTTCTCTACATAATGAAATAATCAACACAAACAAGATCAGGACCATAAAGGTTAAATGAATTGATGAGTATGGAATAGATAAATAGGGCCTAAGCAGGACCCTAACAAACCAAAGGCAGAGTGGTATAGGACATCTGGATGCAACATAAGGAATGCATTTTCTAGTCTTAAGGGAATCTTATAATACAGATAGGAATAAGTTAAAAAACACACACTAAATAAAAAGTTGGTAATATTATGGTACCAGATTAGAATTACCAAAAATGCGTAGGACAAGTAAGGCAAAATATATTGATTTGTCATCATATTCTTTTTTTTTTTACATGTATAATAGATGTCACAGTAGAAAGCTGTATACCTTATTTATTTGGTTACATTTTGTAAACTGATTAGTCCTATTGGGTTAAGATAAATAGACACACATACACACACACACACTTGCACACAAAACACAGT
Source organism: Protopterus annectens (assembly GCF_019279795.1). Taxonomy (NCBI): domain Eukaryota; kingdom Metazoa; phylum Chordata; order Ceratodontiformes; family Protopteridae; genus Protopterus; species Protopterus annectens. Next base: position 115,461,455 of record NC_056751.1, on the reverse strand, counting down.
TGGTCTACAAGGATACAGATATATGAAGTGTAAGTGCCCCCTCAAAAAAAAAAACAAAACAAAACAAAAAATAACAAGCGGCTAGATAAGCAAACACCCAAAATAACATTAATGTACAAAGGGATACAAGCACAGTGTGTTAGCGTAAGAGTGACTACATTAAGGCATTCATATAAATATGCAGGCAATATAATAATTTAAAAATGAAATAATATACTCATGCATTTCACTGGATAATATGAGTAATAGGGGTTGTTCATCAGTATCTGTTAAGGAGAAAGGTAAAAACAGTTATTATATTAATTTAGTCATGGAAGAAGTGAGCCCAGTAAGTGGTAGGGAAACATGTTAATAGTGTTAGTATATTGAAATAAAGCACGTATGTTGTAGTATGGTACAATTAGAGAAGGCACATGTGATTAACAAGGAAAGTACGTGAACTCATGTAATACCACACAGCATGCTTCAAGTAGCTTTGCAAAGGTGCTCCCTACATGAATTTCTGAAGGTTGTAAAATGGGAGATGCCTTTCCACTGTTCAAAGCACCAATATACAGAGCATAAGATCCAGTTACCTGCTGTATTAATTATATTCTGAATACTAAATAGTCAGATTTCATAATATTTATTACAACTATACAGCTAAAGCAATATGTATTTTAAAAGACTCAGATACAGCCCATAATCAGAATATGTGATAACCATAACATTTAGGTTGAAAATCAGAAGTAATTGAGATGGATACTTTCATAGGTTCATAGGTAGGTACTAGGCTATCTGCCCGAGGGCAGTTATAAGCCCAGCCAGATTGTGTCGGCTTTTGCCACCCCATTGATTAATTAACTGATCCTCTGTCAAGCAGAGCCAATGAAGTGATCCCAGGGGTGTATTTTCAGTTACCCATCCACCCGTCAAGGTTTCTCTTGAAGAGTGTTAGTGAGGGGCTCTGCCTAATGTAGTTTGGAATTTTTTTCCAAAGCATGGGGAGTCTCTGTGACAGGAATCTATCCCTCCAGCATGTTCTATTTATTGTTGCGGTGAGGTTTAGCTTACTAGAGCGCGTGGCTTAGAGTGACTTGGAGCATGTCCATCAATTCTGAGTTGGACATGGCTCTGTAAGTCAGGCAGAGATCACCCCTGAGGTAAGCTATATGCCATTGAGTACAGCTGGAGTTTTTTCAATCGGGCTGCATAGGACATATGTTTGAGGCCAGTAATCCTCTTGGTGAGGTACTTTTGTGGTCACTCCAGCTGTTGGAAGTGTCTTGTGAGGTACATCCCAAATGGGGTATTGTACTCTATGATGGGTCTGATGAGTGACGAGGAGAGGGGCACTATAACCTCTTTATTTCTAGATGCGAATCCTTTAGTAATTAGATGGGCCACATAGAAGGATTTCCTAACTACTTTGGCAATATGATTGTCAAAGGAGAGATTACTATCTACCTGGGTCCCCAGATCTCTTATTACCTCTTCTGTATTAAGGGGGCTGCCACCTATGTGGTAATTCGTGGATGTTTTGTTTTTCCCAAACGGGATGACTATGCATTTTTTGGCATTTAGCTTAAGGCCATGACTTTGACACCAGGTGTCCATCTCAGTAAGGCCCTTTTGGAGGATGTCCGTGTCAGCTGGAGAGTCAATTATGGCTCCCAGGTTGCAGTCATCGGCGAACTTGGTTAACCATAGTCTTCCTGTGTTTGCCTATGCTGAACAGTAGGGGTCCCAGGACTGAGCCATGTGGGACACCACTTGTGACTGGTTTAGAGTCGGACCTGGAACCCGCTCTTCTTACCATGTGAGTTCTGTCTGTAAGCCAGTTGGCAACCCATCTCGTGACGTAGGGGTTTATGTTCAGGCTGGTGAGTTTTTCTGTAATATCCGAGTGGGGAATGGTGTCGAAAGCCTTGGCGAGGTCAAGGTAGGCTGTGTGAACCACCTTTCCCCTCGTCTATGGCCTTGGTGACTGTCTCAAAGAAGTCAACCAGGTTTAGTAGGCATGATTTGCCTTTAACAAAGCTAAACTGGGTTGGGTCAAGTGTTTGGAGGTTCCCAATGTCTTTGTTAATGACTTTGAGTTTTTCATGTTTATTATTCAGATTGTATATAGTATTGCAGGTAACCAGACCACATGCAATACATATTCATACTCTGAGCAGTGGAAAAGCACTAAACATCAACCTTTTTCAGAAAAAAAATAATTTACAGTATTTAAGTACATATTTTCAGAGAGTTAGATAAATAACCATTGTGCACCTTTTTATTACTTTACATTTTTATTAAGTATGTACACTTTATTATTGCATTACTGAGCTATCAAATTGTATTAACTTGCTATTTCAGCAGCACTAGACTTTGCAGTCCCCCGAGTTTTTCCCTATATCTTGTTTCTTTATCGGTCTTCCCTATTTATAGCACTTTGGCGATAGGAACACAAACTCATATATAATATTTATTAATGTTGGCAAACCTACAAACTCATCTCTTAATCTCTTGTGACAGTTCTGACTGATATTGCATTTATCTCCTTTGACATCTCTCTCTCTACATTTTTCAAGATACATCAGCAAACTCAGAAACATAAATTAATAGGTTCTTGCACAATTTCTACTCACCCCTCACAATCACCTTCACTTTGCATGCATTGAGGTTCTTGCTTGACACATGCTTAGTAGCATGTTGACATTTGCATTGTCAAGGTTCTGTGGTCATTGATTTGAACATTGACATTTGGGTCTTTTGATTGAATTCAGTAGACCCGTGCTTGCACATGTGTGTGTGTGTGTGTGTGTGTGTGTGTGTGTGTGTGTGTGTGTGTGTGTGTGTGTGTGTGTGTGTGTGTGTGTGCGTGTATGGTTCTCAAAATGATCTAATCTCACTAATATCTGAACACTTAATATCGGCAATAAAGATCTAAACTCACAAGTATCTAAACTCAAAAATATAGACAAAATTGAATTTTTACTAATGAAGGATTGCTACCCTTTCCTCAGAGTTGTGCTGCCTTGAAGAGTATATATGTATACTACTTCTTCTGTTGGAGTCCTTTTCATCAACATGAACCAGGGGTCGGCCACATCTTTGGTTGTTCCATTGCATGGGACAACCATCATTTCTTGGTCTGGGAGACACGTCTGGAGATTATTCTAGGATTCTAGGAGTAACTGAGGCAAGAGACCATTAGACTGGGATGACATCCTTCCTTCCATTCGATCCTCTTATGCAACAAGTCTATTAAAAATAAATAAATACATATTGTTCTTCTAATGAGGTTATTACTGTTAAAAAAATGAGTGCCTTACTTTGAATATGCAGTTATTAGAGGCAGTAAATCCAAGTACACAGAATCCTTTACACATGGGCATTCCCTGTAAAATTATTCCTGAGGAAACAGGATCTAATGATTCTGAATTTTAAAGAGAGAGCTTTTTCTCCTGTAGACTCCCAAGCCCAACCCTCTAACTGGGAGGAAAACTTTAATTTTTATCCTCATCTGGAGGATTTTTTTTTTTTTATTCAGGCCATTGTCATGATGAATGAGGTATTATTATGAGAACAAACAGATGTTCCCCCTGATCTGAGGAGATATGTTACAAATGGATGCACCTCATCCTCTTCTCATCCCTCCTATACTGCCAGGCCTGGAGGATGTGTTGAATGCTGCCTGTACTTATCCTGATGCCCAGCCATCAGTCCCTAAAAAAGCAGATAAGCTATATAAGGTAACCTAGGCATACACATGCAAATATATGCTCTGTCATATATTTCCACATATATGGGAAAATATATGTTCTATCATACGGACAGTCTGAGGGAACTGGCCTCCACTTTTCCTACAAAAAGTTGTTTTTTAGCATTTCTACATTTTCTCAGGTATCTAAACATGCTTCAGAGAGCGTGTATGATTTTGCAGCTACTGTGTCTGGGGTCACTGCTATTGATACAGTATTGAGAAGATATGCTTTGGTACATAATCAAAAGTTTGCTGATAACATAAGTATATAATCTTGGATTCGACTTTAGATTAGGAGGTATTGTTTGACCCATTTCTGGAAAACAAAATAAAAAAGGAGATGGCTGGAGGGTAAACAAGGCCCTCAGTATTCTCCTTTGGAATAACATTGTTTCAGACTCCTGGGTGTTAAAAGTGGTGTAGGAGGCTACAGATAGTACTGGATACAAAAACCTCCTTTCAGTGGGATACCTCCTCGCCCTCTGAACCAAATGGAATTTTTTTCAGGTTCTTCCTTCTTTGCATACCCAGGGTGTCATAGAACCAGTGCCTTTAAGTCAAAGGAGCAAACGCTTCCATTAATGAATGTTTCTGATACCAAATAAAAAGGCTTATTGGAGACAAGTACTAGAGCTTTCATTTCTAAATATATATGTAAAAGTTCCAAAATTCAAAATATGGATGTTATAGAAACTTTTACCTGTTATTACTCACATGAGTTACTTGGTAACTCTAGACCTTAAAAAATGATAACTACCACACTCCTATAGCCATAGACTTCAGGAAAATTCTAAGGTTGTTTATTTCTGGGTCACATTCTCAGTTCTTTGCATTACCCTTTGGTTTATATACAGTTCCAAGGCTATTCACATAATGTTTAGCCCCAATCATAGCTTATTGCAGACTGAATGGATTTCACATCTTTCCTTATATAGATAACCTGCTTATCTTTGCAAGTCCTCATCCAGATGTCAAGAGTCATTAACATGGGTTATGCCTCTTTTGATCAATCTGGACTTCCAGATAAATACTGCAAAGCCCTCCTTGACTCCATCTCACTGTATTGTTTTTCTGGGATGCTGCGTGGATTCTTCTCTTCAAAAGGCCCTTTTAACACAATAGAAGGTGGTTCTTTATTTGGAATTTTTCATGAACTTCTCTGATCAGTCTCACACTTCTGGAAGAGAATTTCTCAGGATCACAGGGTTCATGGCTTCTATGATTCTCATGACACCTATTGCTAGATTACACATGATTAAAGAAAACAACATTGACCCAACATTTGCAACCTGTGGAGTATCAGTTCCAGTTTGGGGCTTTATAAAAAGGGAACTGCATTGGTAGAGAAAACATATTCAAATAAACCCTGGTCCCCCATCTCTCCTCTGACACCAGTCTGTCACCACAGACACATCAGATTTTGCTTGGGGAGCAGATTCCAGAGGGGTAAACGTGCAAGGTATGTGGTTTCCTGCAGACAGACCAAACCACATCAACTGAAAGGACATGTTGGCTGTAATCCATGCCTTAAAGTCTATCACCTTTCGTCCCCAGGACTTCTTCTAGTGATTACATACTACAAGCATAGAGATGCAAGGTTGCACCTCCTATGCAGGCTAACACTGGCGGCTTGGGTATTAGCTCTTCAGCATGTCTTAACCCTCCAAGCATGTTACATATTGTCCGAGTAAAACATAGTGGCAGAACCAGGACAGACCCTTGTGAATGGAAACTGAATGAGCTGGTCTTCCAGGAATTGATCCAGTTGTGGGGAAAACCTCAAATAGTAAATGTTTACTTCCTTCAAAACAGACAGTTCAACACTTTTTGTCCCATGGCTTCTTGCAAATAAGTCTGGAAGATAGATGCTTTTTCATTCTCTTGGAAGGGAATGTTTCTTTTTGCATTTCTACCATTTCCACTGATATCCAAGGTAATTCTTAAGATTCAGAAGAATAACCCCACCACCACCACCACCAAAATAAATAAATAAATAAATAAATAATTACAGTAACTCCCTTTTGGCCCAGGCAGCATTGGTTCTTCCCTATTATGGAACTGGCCAAAGGAAATTACCACAAGCTTCTTCACAAACTGGATCTACTCACAGAAGACAGAGGGAGTTTGATACACCTCATTTTCAATAAACTTCGACGGATTGTCTGGAAGATTCAGTTTTAATACCTTTAAGGCACTTATTTCATGAGGACATGAAGCAGGTACTAAAGACAGCAATAAAGCCCACTACTAGAAAATCCTCTCTTGGTAGGTGAAAGTGATTTTTTTTTAGTTTTGAACCTCTGGTGCTCACATATTTGTGTAAGTTACTTACCACTGGCCTTACTTATTCCTCTAAAAGGTTCATCTTGTGGCCATTTCAGCATGTCTGCCTATGGAGCCTCATTTTTCTTCTGTGTGGTGAAACAGTTTCTGAAATGGGTTTTTCCACCTGAAATGTCCCTGGAAGCAGGTAGCTCTCTGGGATCTCAACTATGTGCTGAATAAATTGACTATCACCTTTTGAACTGCTCATCAAGCTGATATGAGGTTATAGATTTGGAAAACTGTACTCATCCTTACTTTGACCTCGCCAAGAAGAGCATCTGAGGTGTAAGCTCTCATGGTGAGTGAACCCTATCAGATGTCCATGGGTATTGGGTACCTTTAAGAACATACCCCCCATTCATGCCAAAGGTGGTTTCAGAGTTTACTTTGAATGAAGTTATTGGTCTCCTAGTTTTTACCCTGAACCCCAAAAAACAAGAACAAATTCTGCATACTCTGGGCACATGCATAGGCAGCCCAGGTGCTATCTTATAGGTTCATAGGTTCATAGGTAGGTACTAGGCTATCGGTCAAAGGGCCTACGGAAGCCTAGCCAACAAGGTTCCCTGGCTTATGCCCCCCAAAAAAGTTATTTTCCTGTACCACTATAGAGCAGAGACACAGAAGTGATCCCCAGGGTGTATTTCCTATTTCCCATCCACTCATCAAGATTTTTCTTGAAGCGTGCTAATGAAGAACTTTGCTTGATATAGATGGGTAGCCTGTTCCAGAGTATGGGAAGTCTCTGGGACAGGAATCTATTTCTCCAGCATGTCCTGTTTATTGTGGTGACAAGGTTTACGTCCCTAGAGTATGTAGCTCGGCGGGATTGGGATTTCTTTAGGTGTAGCATGTCCAACAGCTCTGGGTTTGACATAGCTTTATATGTTAGGCAGAGATCACCTCAGAGTAGGCAATATGCTATGGAGTAAAGCTGGAGTTTTTTGAGGCGATCAATGTAGGGCATTTATTTGAGGCCAGTAATCCTCTTTGTGAGGTACTTCTGTGGCCTTTCCAGCTGCTGCAGATATCTTGTGAGGTACATTCCAAAAGGGGCGTTGTACACTATAATGGGTCTAATGAGTGTCAAGTAGAGGGGAACAATGACCTCTTTTTTCCTGGATGAGAACCCTTTTATGATGAGGTGTGCCATGTAGAAGGACTTACTGACTACTGTGGCAATGTGACTATCAAAGGAGAGACTATTTTCCACCTGGGTCCCAAGGTCTCTTATCACGCATTCGGTGTTAAGTAGATTGCTGCCTATGTTGTAGTTCATGGGTACAGAGTTTTTACCAAAGGGGATGACACTGCACTTTTTGGCATTGAGCTTAAGGCCATGGCTCTGACACCAGGCATCTGTCTCAGCGAGGCCCTTCTGTAGGATGCCCACATCATTTGGGGACTTGATTATGGCTCCTAGTTTGCAGTCATCTGCAAACTTCATTAGCCAGAGGCCTTCTGTGTTAGCCTGTACTTCAGAGAAGTAGATACCAAACAGTAGAGGTCCCAGGATGGAACCCTGTGGTACTCCACTTGTCACTGCTTTGAGGTCAGATTTGGAGTCTGCAACTTTTACAGTGTGGGTTCTGTCAGTGTGCCAGTTGGCAACCAATCTTGTGACATAGGGATTTATACCTAGTTTAGTGAGTTTAGCTATAATTCCAGAATGGAGGATGGTGTTGAAAGCCTTGGCGAGGTCAAGATAGGCTGTGTGAACCACCTTACCCTCATGTACGGCTTTGGTGTCTGCCTCAAAGAAGTCGATCAGGTTCAGGAGGCATGATCTGCCTTTTACAAACCTGAACTGGGTGGGATCCAGAGTTTGGAGGTTACCAATGTCTTTGTTTATGAGTTCCATGATGATACGTTCCATGGCCTTGCAGACCAGGCTCATCAGGCTAATAGGTTGATAGTTCCCGGGATCAGTGGTGGCTCCCCCTTTGTGGAGTGGGATAACTGTTGCTGTGCACCATTCAGTGGGCACATAGCCTGATGCGAGGCTATTATTCAACATGGTGCCAGTTCATTCTGAAGTTCATGTAAAATGCAGCCTGGGATGTTGTCCGGTCCCATGGATGCTGTGTTTTTGGCTTTAGAGCATGCAGCTTTTACCTGCATAGTTGTGATTACAGGGACTCTGCATTCTTCCTGTATAGATATGGGCCCTTTAGGGGGTGAGAGGGGGCTAAATTTAACACTGAAACTATCTGCCAGGATGTTGGCAATATCAGTTGGTTCTGTAATTTTCTTGCCTTTGTGCTGTAACTCAGAGCAGATCTGGGTGTTGCCATCGAGATTCTTGACATAGCTATAGAATGCTTTGTGGTTGTCCTAGAAATTAGTAGCGATTTTGTTTTCATAGCTAGCTTTGGAGGACCTTATAAGGGATCTCAGCTTCTTACTGAGGCTGACCAGGGAGCTCCTCCACTCATGGGATTTTACTCTCTTTTGCAACAGTTTCTTCCTTCTGTTGTACAGTTTGTTTATGGCAGGGGACCACCAGATTGGCTTCCTTTTTTTGGAGGATAGCATCTTGGTTCTGTTTGGGATAGCACGATCCATGCACTCGTGTAAGGACTTATAGAGTGCATTTGTGTAGGATTCAGCAGTTGTAACTGTATTGTCCATCTGCATGAGTGTCATAAAGTTCATCACTTCTGTCTTAAGACGCATGAAGTTGGCTTTGGAGAAATTTTTTACAGTGGTTTCCTTAATGGGGAGTGGGGGAGGGATGTGGATATCAAGGGTGATTAGCTTATGGTCGGATCGGACCAATAAGGAATTGACTTCAGGTGTGGAACACCGGTCACTCATGTTGGTAATGACTAGGTCTAGGATATTGTTGCCCCTGGTGGGGGTGTGGATAAGTTGATCCAGGGCATTGGAGTTTATGAATTCCAGAAAGCGTTGGGCTAAGGAGTTGGTATACGAGTAGTTTTCCCAGTTAATGGTGGGGTAGTTGAAGTCGCCTATTATTAGGGTGTTTGGTTGAACCCTAATATTTTCCAGTACATCAAGAAAAGAGGAGTGGGAATCCTGGGGCATGGTGGGGGATCTGTAGCAAGCTACAATTTGGATTGCAGTTTTGCCCAGAGTTAGCTGCACTTCGATAACCTTGGATGCATTATGCTGAGAAACTAGCCTGGAGGTGTGGATATCCTTAATGAATATGGACACACCTCCGCCTTTGGTGTTTTGGTCCAGGTTACATGGCCAAAAAGTGTGGTATGAGTTATAGCCTGGTAGTGCAGGGGTGCTCTCCGGAGCATTGAACCAGGTCTCCGTCACTGCATAGATATTGATGTTATCCATTTTAAGGAGTGCCTCTAGTGAGTGCATTTTGAGATTTAGACATAGCATTGAGTAGCATTACCCTCAGTTTTTGCTTTCCTGTTCCTGTTATGGTGGTGAATTTGTTATTTGAACCTTGCCTAAAAAAGTCACTATAGGGGCAGCAAGAGCCTTAGCCAGTATCCATAATCTCAGGGGTGACAGGTGCAGGCCATCTGTGACAAAGCATCGTGGTCTGTCGACCATGTCATCCCAAGCAGACAGATACTGGATCCCCTTAGAATGACACCAGAAGCTTAGCCAATTGTTGAAGTTAATCATTTTGTCCTTGTACTGCGGTATCATTCTGGGCGATAGTAGAATGCTACTCAGGGCTAGGGTCATACCTCCCTGGGCTACAAGATCGGAGAGCTCTTCCATGTCTGTTTTCATGTAGTCCAGGGAGGTACGTCTCAGGTCATTCACACCAACATGGACAATGGCAGAGTCATATTTGTACTTGTTGTGGAGTGACCTGAGTGCATGGGTTATGTGGTGGATCCTGGCACCCGACAGGCAGCTGACAGTAACCTTCTCCTTGTTTAGCCTGGTGAGTGGGACATCAGTGTGCCTGACTATAGAGTTGCCTATGACTAGTGTGTTGGGTATGTTGTTTTGCCTTATTGACTGTGGTTGAGTGGAACACTGAGTCTGTGGGCTATGTGTCATTTGGGTTGTGTTGGGGGATGGAGGTTGCTTGCGTTTCTGCTTTGGAGGTCTCTGTTGCTTAGACAGATTATTATTGAGAGCCTCTGTGAATGTTTTTGTGTTACTATGTGTGGATTTTGGTGGTGTAGATTTAGTGAGACTATGTGATGAGTGTGGTACGGTGCAAATGTTTACCTTCTCCTCATGACTGTCAAGTTCAGTCTTGGTTGGAGAGAGCTTTACCTCCAGTTTGGCTAGATAAGTGCATCTCTCACAGGTTGTAGTGTTGGATGGTAGGAGGAGAGGGTTGTCTGTGTACATGAGGCAATTTCTACATTGCCTCAAGATGCCCAGATTCATCAGATAGACAGGAGAGACCACTGGGAGCTGACCCTTGGACATGCCTGAATAAAAAACTATTTTCCTCTAGATAAGTGAGGAAAGTGAGTACAAGAGCTGTTTTTCTCTAAGCAAGTGAGAAAAGTAAGTACAAAAACTGTTTTCCTCTAGGTAATGAGGAAGATTGAGTGCTATAGTAATTAGTAGCTTATTTAGTGCTTACAAGTTCTGAATAAGTGCTGAGCATGAATAAGCAAATTTAGGTGCTAAAACTAAGAATCTGTATCTGCACTAGACGAGTTACAGGACAGAAACAAGTGCAAATGCAGGCTTTCAAATCAGAAAGTTGAGAGAGATGGAAGAGATTGCCCAAACGGCCAATAACTACAATTTCTGGGCCAGAACCACTCCTTATGTGATAGCAGACCTCTCAAACGATTGGGGACAAATATCAACTGAATCAGCGACAAGTCATGACAACATCAGGGACAATCAGGGACACATTTAAAATATTAGTGCAATTAACTTGACACATTGACAGACTCAGAGCATATGAATTAATAGAAATTTCTGAGGTAAATGAAGTTTATAACTCTTAATTGTTGTCATTATTCATTACGTGTAATTCACCACCTTTCCTCCAAAAGTCACTAGTTTTAGGAGGGATTAAGTAGGACAGAGTTAGAATTTAAGTCAAAATCAGGGACATCCCTGGTAGACAGGTTACCTAGTGCTTACCACTCCCACTGATAAGCTAGAAGACTTCCCTCCAGCACAGAAAGGCTTGGGGGGCTCAGAAGCTTACATACAGTCCTGGATACAGCAAATCTGTATCTGGAAAACTAGTTACAAGAAAGGTAGGAAACAGGCTTTTTTTTACAGAAAAGTAGCAAAAACAGTAGTAAAAACAATTCACATGCAGTGCAAGTTAGCACACTTGAGTATGTAGCAATATTAGACCAAACACAGTTTTAAAAATGCAATTAAATTAAAAAGGACTAAAAGCAAGTGCAGAAAGAGTTTATTAAGTAGAATGTGGTAAAGAGATGGGACTGGGGTAGTGTCCCAGATCAAATCTACAGTGGGGCGGGCAACTGCAAAAGCCACCAAATTTAAACTACAAACCAAAAATAGGAAGGGTGGGTGGGACAAAACAGTTTCAACAGAGATCTAAGAAAGAACTAACAGTACAAACTCTTGTTGTGTCTTTTGGCTTTTCCTGGTTAGGGGTCACCACAGCGGAACTCCGGTCCGCTAATGATTGGCAGTAGATTTTTACATACCGAGATTCAGCTCTGACACACAACCTTCAACGAAGGTATGCCCATTCACGCATGTCTCCACACAGTAGACGCTCTAGGCAAGAATAGAACAGGACAACGTCTTACTGTGAGGCGACAACGCTACCGCAGCACCACCACCACCGCAGTACTAACAGTACAAACTCTAAAACCAAAAAAATATACTCAGCTCTGTAGATTTGCAGATAGTCTGGAAGGCAGTCTCTCAGAACACAGGTTCTAGCAATTAAATGCAGGCTGTTACAGGTCAAATTAAGTTATCCTTAAGTTAGATAACACACAAGCTGTGAATACCAGATATACCAACTGAAAAAAGAGCAGAAAATGGGTGGGGTGGGGGGACAGTTTCAACAGAGATCTAAGCAACAACTAATAGTAAAAACTTTAAAACCAAAAAAATATACTCAGCTCTGTATATTTGCAGATCAGTCTCTCAGAACATTGAGACAAAAGTTTCAACAGAGACCTGAGCAACAGTTAACAAACACTATAACCAAAAAAAGTATACTCAGCTCTGCATATTTGCAGATAGTCTGGAAGGCAGTCTCTCAGAACACAAACTCCTTAGAAAAGCTGATCAGCTATTTATTTCTTATCAAGGGGCAAAAAAAAAAACACTGACATCCTGGGTCTAAACAATTTGCAGGTGCTTGCCCTCATCTATCATTTTTTGTTATTCTCACCATGACAAATCCATTCCAGCAGTATCAAGGCACATACTACTAGAGCGTTGTCTTTTTTGATGGCGTACTGGAAAGGGGTTGACTCTAGAAGCATTCTAGAGACCTCTACACAGTCCTCTGTACATACTTTTACAAGACATTACTTATTGCATTCCTTTTCTAGGTCCAGGTCAAGCTTTGCTAGGACCATTTTCCAGGGACTCCAAGATCCATCCTGTCCTCCTCCCAGGATGGATGGGTTTTGGTAGTCAACCCATACAGCAGAAAGGGTACTGCAGCAGTGGGAGTGGTGAACATAGTACAATTGTGTAAGTTTCACTTACCCATAACATTGGGTGTGTGAGTTCCTCACTGCTGCAGTAACTGCACCCACTCTCTATTCCCCTCCTTTTGTACTAGGTTGAAGTTGGAATATAAGGTAGGATTGTATTTGTTTTCTACTTTGTATATTCTGTTGTTAATATTGATTAGTTATTTCAGGATTTTAGGTTATTTCCATGGGATTAGCCAATCAGAAATCAGAATGAAGGAGTAGGTGGATACAGAACTTTTTGAAGATGGACGGTTGTTTTTTCCTGGGCAGGAAACAAACTATATAGTCTAAGGGCTACTGGGGCAGTGAGGAATTTGAACATCTAGTGTTATGGGTAAGTGTACTTACACAACTGTACTTTCTCCAAACATTTTCATAAGTACATTTCATGCTGAAGTTACCAACATCCTTTTCATGACTCTAATACATCTCTGGACTCATTTTCACTCTTTTTGTCCATTTTCTTATCAGTATTCTCATGTGCAATGTTAGACATTTCTTATTCTTCAGGTAGCTCTGTTGGGATGACGTAATTTCAGTCACTCTGTATTGAGCTGATGCTTTGATAAGCATCAACCCTACCTCACATTTACTCATGTGACGTACCACACGTTTCTACCTTGTACTAATCAATTACATAACTTTGTAAATTGTAGTCTTTGGCTTGATTCTTTAATGATGTGACATGATCCTTAATACTTCTGATGGTACTTTATGTCCATATAAGGATAAATTGCGGATGTAGTGCAGATTTGTTTTGGCTCCTTGTAACTCTGAAGCATCTGTCTCAGAATTGCAATAGCTTTTTCCTGAAAAAACAAATGAACTATTTCCCTGTGACATGTGGAAATCTGGCACAATGTACCATCAAAGGCTTCTTGGATATTCTAGTCACAATTAAGATTATATATCCACAATTTTCGGTTTTCAGATGGGCTTTCCTGTAGAGAACAACTTCCCAGAGGCTGTAGTCGCATGATTTCTCCAAATAATTATAAAATGAGCTAGTCCTAATTCCATTGCTTCGATTCTGATGGGATGAACCACTTGGGTTGAAAATTAGAAATAATGGATATGGGTATGAGTTGATATGCTGCAGGTATTCAGTTTACTGTTCAAATTATATGGTAGTATCTGACCACCTCGGGTCTATATCAAAATTCTGAACACGTAAAATGCCGAACGTCAAAACTTTGAACCCAAAACATCAAATGTGGAAAATAGCAAAGCCCCGGAACATCGACATCTTACCTAGGGCAAGATTTTGGTGGGCCGTTCCATGGCTTCGCTATTTCCTCCACTGTGGTGCGAGAGTTACGGACCTTAGTGTTAGGATGCGGGTTAAGGTAAGTGGATAGTTAGTAATGTATGTATAGTGTAGTGTAGGATTGTGTTTTGTTAACTGTATGTGTGTGTATTTATTGCTTTGTTTGTGTATAGATTCGTAGGGTATGTGTGTGATAGTTATGGACCTTAGGGTTAGGGTGCGGTTTAAGGTAAGTGGATAGTTAGTAATGTATGTGTGGTTTAGTGTGGGGTTGGGTTTTGTTAACTGTATGTGTGTGGTTTATTTATTTTGGTGTGCTTGTGTTGTGTGCATGTTTCTTGGAACAGAAAATTTGTTTCCCTGGGAAAAAATTCACTATTCTGAGCGTTCAATGTTTTCAATATTCGAAATTCCAAGTTCAAACATATGGTGTTCGACATTTTGGAATTTTGAATATATGATATAGACCCATCACCTCACCCATATGCTGTTTCTCTGACTACTGTAAATGTACTAAACTGTTAAAGGAACCACACTGTATGTTACAGCAATGTGATATATATATATATATATATATATATATATATATATATATATATATATACAGCATGTTTCAAAAGGTACATAAAGTACATACATTACCTAAACCACAAAAGTAAACTCACACTAATTTCCTAAACATCAAAATTATATACTTCCATACACATAATATAAGAATGTTTTCTTTTACAGTATTATATCTTATTTCTACAAACACTGCACAACCTATGCAATATTTCCAAATTGCACTTTTTTGTGTATTCACTGTTTTATTCACTGTCAATTGTTTGTAATCATACTTCAAATATTGTCCTTAATTAGGTTTTTAGTACTCCCTATTCTTTTATTTTTTATGGAGCTTTTCCTCCCTAGGACTCCCTGAAAATGGAATTTTCCAAATAGTAATTCTCATTTAATAAATATAAGTAAGCAAATAAGTAAATGATATCTCAGTAGATGCTTTATGCTAGACTATCCTGGGGAGTCAGAAAGAATCCCAACACTGGTTGTAAGATCTACGAACAAAAGGGCATGTTTGCATGATGCAGGGAATTAGAATTCAGAGACATACTACACTACCCAGAGTGAAGAAAGACCTCATAATCAGTTAATTTGAATGTGTCTGAATAATACAGTGAAACACACACACACACACACACACACACACACACACACACACACACACACACACACACACACACACACACACACACTCAGAGACACACAGACACACACGCGCACTGTGGCATGCTGCTTACCTATTCCTGAGTTGACATAATATCCCTGATGTATCCTCTTTTTTTTCCCTTGCTCCTCATACATAATGGAAGATTACAGTCAGTCAACAATGCCTGGCATTAGAGTTTCATTCATATTACTGTTTGTAAAGTGCATGACCTGTTGCTCTAGTAACTTTTTATATTAGTCCAAGTAATACTTCAAAATTCTCCCTGGAGTCATATAGTGCTCCTTCTGGCTGTGCCAGAAGTCTCCCCCACACCCCCCATCCATCTCAGTTGTCCCTGATTTTATTCACCTCTCCTGATGTTGCCTGTTATACATACCCTGTACCTCATAATTCATGAACCATTATAAGTAGTGAATATTGCCAGAATTCAGTTCCATAGGTAAGTATTAGGCTAGCCCTTATGGGACATTTTAAGCCTAGCCAATCTCCCTCATTGAGAATCAAACCCCATAGCTCTTGTCTATGAAGTAAGTGTCTTAAATATTATGCCAACCCCAACACTTAGAATATTAGTTTCATACTCCTTATTATGTGAAAAAACGCCACCTAACACTAACTAGCATAGAGGGTTAAGGCTTCTGTTCCCTGCATCAAGGATGTAGAATTTGAATCTTACTTTAACCTTTTTTTATACTCAAATTAATGTAATATGTCAGGACTAACCTCGGTGTCCAATGGTAGAGTGCTCAAGATCTGTCTGTGAGTGCCAAGGGTATAGGGTTTGAATTTTGTAGGTGCCTTTAAGGCACTATATTAACGGAGGATCCCTGGTGTCTTGTGCTCTTTGTTATTCCTACTACAAACTATTCTGTTATTTTATATGCCTTTAAGGCACAATGTAAAGAGTTATCTCTGGTGTCTAGTGTTCCCCCACCCCATGATTTTTGTACTGCAAAACCTTAACACTTAGCGCTCACACAAGGAAATGCAGAAGGAAGCATTCATTGAGTTGTGTGTGTGTTAGAGCATGTTCTCAGTTGTAAGTCTAAAACAATTTTAAGATATACTGACTGTCTAGGTTGAATGGCTTTAGTAAACCTGACTGGGTAGTCGAAAGAAGAACTAGTCTTCGTAATGTACTTCACATTACTGACAGCTGCATTGGTATTACCACTTCCCACACAAAAATGGAATGCAAGCACTACTCCATATGGCTATGTATTTCCACTCATTTTCAGTAATAACAGCATGTACCCTGCTGAAATGTCTCTGAAAACCCATGCTGAGTAGCTGTTTGCAAGAAAATATCCTTGGAGTGATATATTTCTGCTCATTGCACATAACAACAAACTGTGGAGATACTTCTCCATGCACACATCCATGCATCCACACAAACCCAAAAAAGGAAATTCTGGAGCAGTATTAATTTTAGGCTGATATTATAAAACATTCCCAGCCATAAATCTAAGGCATTCTGACTGTTTAACATGGCTACAGTAACCCTGACACAGTGATGGGAAGAAAAAGTAGCCACAATAATGCACGGCTATGAACAGACAACAATGGGAATGTACCCAGCACAATAACAAAATGCACATGATGCTCCATGCATCTGCGTGCTTTCCAGTTGTCTTCAGCAGTTACTGATAGGCTCAGTCACTGCCTAACTGATGTAGTTTTATTAACCTAGGCTGACTGTCTCTTTGTTAGAAAACCTGCCAGAAGTAAAGCATTTCAGCTTGCTACACACATTAATAAGGGCAACAGTTACCAAAAAATGCAGGAAATACATTAATTGCAACTATGTACAAAGCTATGTCAAACCAAGAGATGTTGGACATGCTTCACTTAAAGAAATCAAAATCCCTCCGAGCTACACGCTCTAGGGATCTAAACCTTGTCACTACAATAAACAGAACATGCTGGAGGAATAGATTCCTGTCCCAGAGACTTCCCATACTCTGGAACAAACTACCTATCTATATAAAACAAAGCTCCTCATTAGCACTCCTCAAGAAAAATCTTGATGATTGGATGGGAAATAGGAAATTCACCCTGGGTATCACTTCTGTGGCTCTGATCGACAGGGGTACAGGAAAATAATTTTCTTGGGTGGCGAAAGCCAGGCTACCTTTTTGGCTAGGCTTATATAGGCCCTAGGGCCAATAGCTTAGTACCTACCTATCAACCTATGTATTACACCTTCTTACCAGCTGTCACCCTAAGTAACTTTGGCTGCATAGGTGGGGAGGCTACTGTTACACTAACTGGGTTATGGGAAGAAGAGATGACCACACTAATGCACTACTGTGAGTTGATAACAATAGTAGCATTTGGTCCCACCCCCAAAATACACCATTTTAAAGCACATACTACTCCACATAGTTATGTATTTCCACTCATTGGCATCAGTAAGTCAAAGACACAGTGACTATCCCATTCTAGTGGTCCTTATAACCCTGAGAGACTAGCAATTAGTAAGAAAAAAATAAAAATAATGCATTTCAGATTGTTCTTCATACATCAAAGACAGAGTTCCTCTGACACATATTCACTCAGATAAGAAATGCAGGGGGCAGGATTCATTACATTTGTGCAATGCAGTATGTTTCCATCTGTAACACTAAGTTACTCTTATTGTCCAGTCATGCTGACTACAGTAACTGACTTGTTAGTGAGAAGAATGACTGACCACACTGACATACCTCAGCATGCCTAAAACAACGGTAACATTACCTCACCAAATGCAATATCAACATGCTTATAGTCACATATTTGTACTTACTGGCAGCAGTATCTCAAAGGCAGAGTGACTTTCCCATTCTAGTTATTACAATAACTATGAGTGACTGACTGTTTATAAGAAACAGTGCCAGTTGTAATGCATTTCAGCTTTTCTGGCACAACATATCTAGTGCTTATGACACATAGATGAAAAAACACACAAAGACAATGTACGTATTATCTTCACTCAAGTTACTTATTGCGCACCATGCTGCTAGTCGTAACTCTAAGGCACACTGATTGTCCAGGCAACATAACTGCAGTAACACTGAATGGTTAAATGTGAAGAAGAAATAGCCATAATGATGCATTGCATTGCCTTGTGCAGGCAACTAAAGTAACAGTGACCCACATTTTGCATGCGACAATGAAGGACAGGCTATCCTCTGTATAGCTATGTATTTTGACTCTTTGGCAGCTATCTCTGAAGCAGGCATTGACTGCCCAGCTCTAATGGCTCCTTTAACTATGAAAGATTGGCTAGTTATAAGAAAAGGTGTCAATTGTAATGTATTAACAACTTTATGTACATAATAATAAAGGCAGTGTCCCACAAACAGTGCACAGAAACAAGGAAATTATTGGGAAGCATTCATTATAGTTGTATACTGCAGCATGTCATCAGCTTAACCATAATGCATACTGGCTTTCCAGGTGGTGTGGCTTTGGTAATCATGACTGAGCAGTGGGAACAAGAATGGGCCATACTAACATATTGCAGCTTGCAGTAACAACAACAATGAAAAGCAGTCATTGCTCCATATAGGTATGTATTTCCACTCTCTGGAGGCAGTAATTTAAAGGCACAGTGACTGCTCATGAAGTATGAGTACCATAACCCTGAATGGGTTGTGGGAAGATAAACTGGCCATGCTAATGCAATGCTGCTTTCTTTCATCCGGAGCAGAATGGTCCAGTTGCCACACAGTAATGAAATGTAAGCAGTACTCTGTATAGCTCTGTTTTCCACTAATTGGCTGAAGTAGTGAAAAGGATTAATAACTGCTTAGCTGTAGTGGTTCAATTAGCACTAAATGACTGGCACTTTGCAAGAAAAAGTGTCAGCAGCAAAGCGTTTTGCCTTTTTTCATACAACAGCAATGCCATCTCCCCAACACACACATACACAAGGAAATGCAGGAGCAAGATTTATAACAGTTGAATATTACAGTACATTACCAGAGAAAAATTTGAAGAAAATTCATATAAATTTATTGAGCATAATAAGAAACCTTTTTATAGATGCATAAGATATGGAAGGAGTAAAGACACACAAATTGATAAACTGTGTGCAGATTCTAAAATTTATTCTCATACACAACAGATTACAGATATATTTACAAAATCTTATGCAAAACAGTTTGGCTCCACAAAAGGGGTGATAAGTTGTCTGAGTGATATCCAGGTAACTCCAGATACTGGAATCAAATTAGATTATATTGAAAAAGAACTGTGCAAACTGGATCCAAACAAAGCACAAGGAGGAGACGGAATTAGTAACAATGACCTGACAATACTTCAGTAAGAACTTACAGTACTGTTATATCTATTACTCACTAGGTCATATAAATATGGGGAGATTCCTCAAGATTGGAGACATGATCTTATTAAACCTGTCTATAGGAATAAAAAGTGTACTAATTGTTTCTCTGACAGAGTAGCCGATGAGTATAACAGACTACCAAATTACATTAAATCAAGTACGAGTTTAGATATTTTCATGAACACTCTGGACACGTATTATGGAAACAAGTGTTTTAGTATATTGCCAAGCTAGAAGGCATTAATACCCATGCTTTAAATATTTGTATGTATGTATGTATTACCATAGCTGCAATGTACAACGGCTGGCTACAAAGTATGGCTCCAGTAACCCTGACTGGGTTGTAGGAAGAGGAAAAGGCAATATTAGCACAGTACAGCATGCTGACAACAAAAGTGGCACTGATGCTCCCAAGAAAGACATTTGAAATGCAGGTAATCCTCCATCATTTTCTTATTTCTATGTGTTTGTAGCAGCATGTCAAAGAAGCAGTAAGTGTCCACCTGTAGTGGATCAAAAACCCCATAACTTGCTATTTGGAAGAAAAAAGTGCATGCAGTAATATATATGTTTCATAAGTTTCATAATTTTAAAGTACGACAGTGTTAGCATAAAAACCTTCAAGAAACACTATTTCCTTCAAATCTGGGCCATCGACTCTGTCACTAAAGCAATGATCCAGATTATTTTCAAAGTCTAATAAACTCTTGGAGTATCTAATATCTAAAGACAATTTGTTACATAATACTGGTATTTTAACTGTTACAAAATTAAATCTTCAACAAGTTCTACAATTTTTAATTCATAATTTATGACTAGTGTTATGTAGCAATATCAATATAAAGTTAACTGTACCATTTCAATATAAGCTCTATATTCTGAAATATGTTTCCTTCTAATGTAGAGATAATGAACTGTAAAAATAATAATCTACAGTGTTGTGAATAACTTCTATCATTATTCTGTGAGGCATTTCTTGTAAAAAAATCTTTGCATCCTCTCAAACAATTTCAGATGCCTTTTTGTATATATACAAAAACTAATAATGTACTCGGTAATTGGTCTGATAGATGTAAATATCTAATAAGCACTCAGGATCCCATGATAAAGTTTTTCATCATGACACCATTTTGCCCCATTGCATGGATACAATGTCCACATATTTTTCAAAGTTATTACCTATAATAACCACTAAATCCTTATAATGCTCATCCAGTTTTACAGGTAATGAATAAACATAAATTGGTTTACTTACAATAGTTTTTTAAAGTACATAATACATCTGTTTGAACTAAAACTGAAACTCTTTTTTTTTTAACCCGTGATGTTATCTCCTATAAAAACTTGTTCAAGGTACTAAAATCTTTATTGTTCTTTGTTATAAATCCAGTCTTAAGATTGGCAGTGAGTTTACTCATTCAATATAATTTATTTAATGGTAATGTGACAATCACTATATTAAATAAAATTGGAAAAGGGGCTGATCCCAGAGTAATACCAGAATGTACTGGCAAATATGTAGAACATTATTTTTGAAATATAAACAGATTGTTTTCTGTCAGATAACCAATTTACAATCCACCTAATAATATACATTTTATAGTTTCATAGGTGTGTAGTAGGATAATGGCCCTGGAGCCTTTACAAGCCTAGCCCAAAGGATTACCCTGGCATCGTACCACCCAACCTTAGTTCCTAGTACCTCTGTCGAGTAGAGCCACTAGAGTGATCCCTGGGGTGAATTTTCTATTTCTCATCCACTCATCAAGATTTCTCTTGAAGAGGGCCAGTAAGGTGCTCTGCTTGACATGTATGGGAAGTCTATTCCATAGCACGGGCAGTCTCTGAATTATGAACCTGTCCCTCCAGCATATTCTATTGATTGTGGTAATGAGGTTGAGGTCTCTGGAGCATGTGGTGCAGAGGGATTGGGATTTCTTTAGATGTAACATTTCTAACAGAACTGGGTCAGACATGGCTTTGTAAGTCAAGCAGACATCGCCTCTAAGTAGGCGATATGAGACAGAGAATAGTTGGAGGTTTTTGAGTCTGTCCATATAAGACAAGTGTTTAAGGCCTAAGATCCTCTTTGTGAGGTACTTTTGTAGCCTCTCCAGTTGTTGCAGGTGTCTAGTGAGGTACATGCCAAATGGGGCATTGTACTCGATGATTGGCCTAATGAGGGAAGAGTAGAGGGAGACAATGACCTCTTTCTTCCTGGATGCAAAACCCTTAGTAATGAAGGACTTTCTGACCACAGTGGCAAAATGGTGGTCAAAAGAAAGGTTGCTGTCAACCTGTGTCCCAGATCTCTTATAATGCCTTCTTTGTTCAGTGGACTACCATCAGTGTGGTAATTCAAGGGAACTGGGTTTTTCCCAAAGGGAATGAAGACACATTTTTTGGCATTGAGCTTAAGGCCATGGTTCTGACACCAGTCGTTGGTCTGTTTGAGGCCTTTCTGTAGGATGTTAATATCACTTGGGGAGTTAATAATAGCTCCCAACTTGCAATTATCTGGGAACTTTGTCAGCCAGAGTCCCTTCGTGTTAGCCTGGACTTCAGATAAGTAGATACCAAACAGGAGAGGACCCAGGACCGAACTCTGTGGGACTCCACTGGTGACTGGTTGGCAGTCTGACTTGGAGTCAGCTACTTTTGCACTGTGGGTTCTATCTGTGAGCCAGTTTGCAACCCACCTAGTTATATAAGGGTTGATGCCTAGCTTAGTAAGTTTTTTTATGATTCCTGAGTGGGGCATGGTATCAAAGGCCTTGGCCAGATCAAGGTAGGCTGTATGAACCACCTTACCTTCATCCACAGCTCTGGTGACTGACTCAAAGAAGTCGACCAAGTTGAACAGAAATGATCTACCCTTCACAAAACCAAACTGTGTAGGATCCAGAGTTTGGAGATTCCCTATATCCTTGTTTATTAGGTCCATGATGATGCATTCCATAGCTTTGCATATCAGACTCGTCAGGCTAATGGGGTGATAGTTCCCGGGGTCTGTAGTTGCTCCTCCTTTGTGAAGAGGATTGACTGTAGCAGTGTGACATTTGGTAGGGATAAAGCCTGAGGAGAGGCTGTGATTGAACAGGGCACACAGGTGAGGTGCCAGTTCACTCTGTAGTTCATGTAGAACACAGCCAGGGATACTGTCAGGTCCTATAGAAGCTGTATTCTTGGCCTTGGACAGTGCTGTTTTAACCTGTGCAGCAGTAATACTGGGTGCCTGGCAATATACTGATATTGTGATTGATCCTTTGGGGGGGAGAGGGGTAAAGTTAGCACTGAATCTGTCCGCCAGTATATTTGCAATATCTGTTGGCTCAGTATAGGAGGTACCATTGTGCAGTAGCTCAGAGAAAATCTGGGTATTGCCATGGAGATTCTTTACATAACTATAGAAGGCCTTGTGGTTATCTTTACTATCTGATGCAATTCTCTTTTCATAGCTAGCATTAGAGGATTTGATGAGGGATCTCAACCTTTTGTTGAGGCTGATAAGGGAGTTTTTCCAGTTTTGGGACTTCACCTTATTCTGCATAAGTTTCCTCCTTCTGTTGTAGTGTTTGTTTATGACAGGGGACCACCAGATTGGCTTTCTTTTTTTTTTGAGGAGAGCATCTTAGTTCTATTGAGTATGGTGAGATCCATGCATTTGTGTACGTGTTCATACAGTGCATTGCTGTATGATTTGGGGGTCATGCAACTATTCTCCATTTGCATGGGTGCCATGAAGTTAGCCACCTCTGTTTTAGGAGCCCAAAGTTAGTTTTGGAGAAGTTTTTCATGGTGGTTACCTTTGTTGGGGGTGTGGGAGGGATGTGGATTTCCAAGGTGATTAGCTTGTCATCGGCTCTAACCAGGGATATGTTGACTACTGGTGTAGAGCAACAGTCACTCATGTTAGTAATGACCAGGTCAAGGATGTTGCTACCTCTAGTGGGGGTAAGAACGAGCTGGTACAGGACATTGGAATTAATGAATTCCAGAAAGCATCGGGCAAGTGTATTGGTACATGAGCAGTTTTCCCAGTTAATGGAGGGGTAGTTGAAGTCACCCAGTATGAGAGTGTTAGGTTGGACCCTAATATTCTCCAGGGTGCTTAGGAATGTGAAGTGTGAATCTTGGGACATGGTTTGGGACCTATAACAGGCTACAACCTGAATCCCTGTCTTGCCCAATGTTAGCTGCACCTGAAGTATCTCAGATGCATTATGTTGGGCTACCAGTCTGGAGGTGTGTGCATCCTTTATGAATATGGAAACACCACTGCCTTTGGAGCTTTGGTCCAAGTTCTGGGGCTGAAAGGTGTGGAATGAGTTGTAGCCTGGTAGTGCAGGGGTGCTTTCTGCTGCCTTGAACCAGGTCTCTGTTACAGCACAAATGTCTGTGTTCTCCATTTTAAGGAGTACTTTGAACGAGTGCATTTTGAGATTTAGTTTTAATGTTATACCATTTTAAAGCAGCCATTATATTATGGCTGAATGTGGTAATATATCAAAAGGTTTTGCCATGCCCAAAATATAACTCCAGTAGGCAGTCCATTATTTAGCAGTATAGAAATGTTATCATAAAAATCAATTAGATTAGACAAGTAGATTTTGCCTTTAACAAATCCAAGGTTTAATAAGTCAACATCATTAGTTTTACAGTGTTTATTAATACAATTTATTACACAGTGTTCAAAACATTTACTGAGAATGGATGTTAACTAATGGGATAATAATTACTTACTTCTAATCTATCACCCTTTTTATAAATTAGGGTAATATGAGATAATTTCTTTACTGAAGGAACACAATTATTAAATATGCACCTTAATACTGATTTAATATCATTCTTAATATTTAAAATTAGATTAGGTGGTATTTTATCTGATCCAGTGGCTGAATTCCTTTTTATTTTTGACAAAGCATTCATTAGATTAGATATAGTAACAATAGGGCATGTTTGTACAAAAGATATAATTGATTGTTCAAATGCAGATAGTTCATTCGAATTATACTTTGATACATTAATGAAATATTGATTGAATTTATCAACTGTAATGCTTTGATTGTAATTTAGCTTGTTGTTAATCTTAATAACACAAATATTATTTCTTGATTTAACATTTTTGTTGGTATAGTTTGTAAAATGTTTTCCTGTTACCATGATCTTTGGACAATTTAGTTTGTGGACTACTCAATTTGTTATTCCATTATAGGGGATAAAAACTAGAAGAAACTTTACTAGCAGCATTTAAAGAATCTATGGAAGATTTTAATGTTCTTTCTAAAATCTTATAACCAAAATATTAGTCATTATTACCAGTTTATGCTATTCAATGTATCTAAAACACCTTATAATTAATTTTATGATAGTTCTATTTCCTGTTTAGTGTACTAGATCATTTCCAACTGTGATTCAAAAGTAATGGAATGATGATCGGGCATACCAAGAGGGGTTTGAATGATTATATTCTTTATAAGATGCTGAACATTATTAGCTAATAAGTCCAACACATATGGTTACCTCTCATATTCACAATTATTAATTGTTACAAACCATGATAAGGCAAAATGTTTAGAAACATTTATGAATAAAGGATTCCCCAGTATAGCAACTCCAATTAATATCTCAGTATTTGAAATCACCCAGTATTAATGTATTGCTCTATCAATAATGTTATCAAAAGTATCTTGATATTCTAAATGAAATTTAGGAGTAATACTGAGGCTTCAATAACACACTATAATCCTTAGTTTGCCCTTCATATAAGAATCATACAACTCAATTACAACACATATTAAGAACATATTTACTGTAACTAAGAAAGATGTTATACTTTTGTACACCAAGAGTACACCACCACCTCTTAAATGACCCTGCATAAAATCATATCTAACAAAACCTGGAAAACAAATTTGGTCAGACTTCCCACACTATGTTATTGTTACTACATCATAATTTTCAATACTCATTCAAGTTCAGGAGCTTTGTTTTCTAGACTTTGTGAATTACAATAAAATGTTTTTATAATACAATCAGATCTTCTGATGTTGTTGCCATCCCACATACTATATGTAGTGTCCCTAAAAAAGTTCTCGGGTAATGACCAATTTGGTCAGCAACAAACCTCCTTGCACCATATGTATTAAGTTGTAACTCATCTCATTTACATAATCAATACTCATAAATACAATCTTCCCAGAAGTTTATAATACATTATAAACCAGAGATAATTGTCTGAGCCAGCAGTTGTGCACGTGAGCTTTAATATGTACATATTCATTGCATTTAGGACAGTTGAAAGTATTTCACTTAGGACTAAGTCTACACGTGCTTTGTTAAATATTTCAATCAATGTTAACATGTTTTTCTTTATATGATTTACAGGTGTTCGATATAGATTATTTATTCCAACATGAAGAATAAGTTTACTATAGTTATATTTAGAACTTTAATTTGGCAAGGAGAAAACATGTGAGTTTTAGCCCAGGCAGGGAACTTGCTGCTATTTTTTCCTTATCTATATGTGCAAGAAATCATACTGTAGGTTAAAGTATGGAATCTCCAAGTATTAAAATTTGAGACTTATGTGGTGATTCTAATCCAATATTTGTACCTGTATTCTCAAAATTTATCAAAATTATCCTTATTTTGTGTTTCAATACCATGCTGTCATTTTTTATTATCTGGTAAAGTAAGTGTTGATGTTTACTTGCCAGATAAAAGTTTTAAATCACTATGTATGTCTTCACTATTTTTGCATCTTTTTCAGTAGGGTGTATATGATGCTATCGAATGGACTAAATAGTGAATGCTATTTAGTCGATCCGATACTGTCGAAATGGCAAAATAGCGAAGTCACGGAACATCAAATTTTTTCCCAGGGAAAGAATTCGGTGGGCCGTCTTCGGGACTTTGCCATTTTCTCCACTATGGTGCAATCTCAGAGTTGGTATATTTAAGTAGGGGGTGTGGGGGGTGAATCCCCCCTACTTAAATTTGTGTTTAAGTTTATTTTATTTTTTTTATTTTTTTTTTATGGAGCAGCGAATTTTTATCCTGGGAAAAAAAATTGCTGTTCCGTTTGTTCGATATTTTTGTTGTTTCGATATTATCGGTACGATGAAATAGCATTCGCTATTTACATCGTACGATAATATGATATAGACGCTTTCAGTACTCTACTATTTGAATAATCGGTTGTAATACTATCAGATAAATTAGAGGAAGAAGAAATATTGTTTGCCATGAATTTGTACTCATGTTTTTTTTTATTTCTTTTACTTTTAATAGAAACAACATTTGATGAAATAGTAGTAATTTTTTTAATACCCTTGACTTTTTATAAGGTGTTTTTTAATCTTTCATTTCTTTTTGTGACACTTTTTAAAGTTGTTGTTAAGGGATGTAATTACTACAATATTGGAAGTATTATTTCAGTGTTCCTTGGGAATGCATACAGGGAAGACTTAAAACCTTTAACTTGTTCAACAAAGTGTTCTTGTTCAGCATTTGCATCTAAGTAACTTGTTTTGTCTGTTTTTTCAGAATGTTTTCTATCTGTCATTGAATATCTTCATGCCAAATAATTAATAATCCAGTTAAAGTTCTGACAGTCTACTATTGCAATTACAATTAAAAATATTATCCTGTCTTAATGTTAACAATTCTAAGCATTTCATCAAGTTTGGTACAATGATAACAGTATGCTGTGGAATGCAATGGTTTAGATTTGGTGTATACAGTACTTTTTTCATTCATTTGCGTAATTATACTTTACCAGATCTCCCAAAACATATCTATCTATCTATCTATCTATCTATCTATCTATCTATCTATCTATCTATATTTAATGAATCCATTAAAAAAGTAAAGTTCAAAAATGCACATACATAAAACTGACACACAGTCTCTAATATCAAAAAATACTTCTCTGCTTCTCTGCAGTTAGATTTCCAGTATAACCTTTAAGATAAATTTAAATAAATACTCTGTCTTCCTGCATAAACTCACCTCTTTTTTCCGCCTACAGTCAAATGAACTCTTATATGTTTAGGTAAGAAAATAAAGTGAACAAGTGTTTTAATAAAATAAGAATCACAGCTTGTATAAAAGCAAGTAGGTATTGAGTCTTAGCCCAGACAAGGAACTGACTACTATTGTTTCCTTATCTTTATTTGCAAGAGATCATATTTTAAGTTTAAGTATGGAATCTCCAAGTATTAAAATTTGAGACTTATCTGGTGACGCTAAGCAATTATTTGTACCTTTGTTCTCAAAAGGTACAGTGAATGTTCATCTTTTTCTGATAACCCTGACAGGTATTAATCAATATAGCTATATATTTCCACTTATTGTCAGCAGTACTCTGTCCAGTGGCTTTCATATTTCCCTTCACTGCAGCCACTACCAACAGTATTCAGTGTTAAGACTCTCTCTAGCCAGAAACTTTGCTGCCTGCAAGGAGCTAATAAAATACTCTGCCTCCCTACAAGAGCACACCCCTTCTTCCTCCTTACAGATAAGTGAACTCTTGCTTGTTTAGTTAAGAAAATAAAGTAAAACAAGTTTTTTGTTTATAAATAAGAATCACAGACTGTATAAAAGGAAGCAGTTACTGAAGAATAGTCAGACAGCTACTTAGTTCACTGTCTTTCTTATCTTCCTTCACTGCAGCCACTAATATCAGTAGTCAGTGTTCCTGTTATGTATATTAATAAAGCCAGCCCCCATGCACACACTGTTTATCACAATTATCTATTAGGTTCATAGGTTCATGGGTTCATACTAGCCTATGTCATCTAGGAAGTAGCCATATTAATGTATAGCAGTGTGTTGGCTAGCATTGCCCCATTTTAAATGAATTTTGCTATGCCCTTTTGAGGTACATATAATGTGCCTCTGTCTAACAGTGACACAGAAGTGATACCTGGGGGGTACCTCTGATCTCCCATCCACTCATCAAGATTCCTCTCTCCCATCCTCCACTCATCCTCCTCTTGAAGAGAGTCAATGAGGGACTCTGCCTAACTTGGACTGGGATTTTATTCCAGAGTGAAGGGAGCCTCCCTGCCCCCCGGAGAGGTGGTTACTGACTTGAAACTGTAGTTTTATTGGCCACTAGGGGTCATTTCCATAACTCCTTCATTTGTCCTCAGAGGAGTGGTTTAAGGCAGTAACTTGTAGTTTATTGGCCATTTTGGGTCATTTCCTGTCTTTTCCAGCCCCCTGCTATAAAGCACGCTTTACATTAAGCCGATTTAGCCCGATGAAATCCGATTTAGCGGAGTTGCTACTGTTGCACACTAGGGCAGCAGCGGTTAAGCAGGTTTAAACTATTCTACCTAAAGTCCACTCTTCAAATTTTCCTTAAAACTACCTTCCTCGAACTATACTACTGATCTAATCAGCTTATCCTATAATTAAAAGATCATCTCTACTTGACTCCAAGTAGACTATTCTCTATCTGTTAAACGTAGCACTTGCTCCTACAGTACTTATTACCTTGATACGGCACTCTTGTCATAGATAGTACCCCAAAAGGCAACCCCCATTTCTCGGTCACCCGTCCCCGAATCTTTTTAAAGTTTTTTGTCTATTCCTTCTAGCATGTCGAGGATCAGTTGCTAGTGTCCTCTCCTGCTCAGCTGGTTAACCTGGGAATATTGCGGCAATGTTACAATTGCCTCATGTACACTGACAACCCTCTCCTCCTCCCACAAAACACAAATACATGCGAGAGATGCAACTATCACGGCCAAACTGGAGGCTGAGCTCTCTCAACATAGGACTGGCAAGACCAGTCAGGAGGAGAAGGTTACCACACACACTATAGACCCAGTCTCACATAGTACCATTACAACCTCAAATCATACACATAAACACACAAAGACATACTGGAGGCTCTGATCAAAAATCTACCAAAACAGCAGAGGCCACCAAAGCAGACACCCAAACAACCACCACCTCAGAACACAACACCTGCAACACATAGACCTCACAGTCAGAGTGTCAAACAGTCACAGCCCTTAAGGCCAAACACAGTGCCAGACACACTAGTCATTGGTGACTCCATAGTCAGACACACTGGCGTCCCGCTCACCAGACTGAGTAAGGAGAAGGTCAGAGGAAGCTGCCTGTCGGGCTAGAATCCGCCACATAACGCAAGCACTCAGGTCTCTCAACAGCAGGTACAAATATGACTCTGTCATTGTCCACGCTGGTGTAAACGACCTGAGACGTACCTCCTTGGACTACATGAAAAGAGACATTGAGGAGCTCTCTGATTATGTAGCCCAGGCAGGTATGACCCTGACCTTGAGCAGTATCCTACCTTCACCAAGAATGATGCCACAATACAGAGATAAGATGATCAGCTTTAACAATTGGCTTAAACACTGGTGTCATTCAAAGGGGATCCAGTGTCTGTCTGCCTGGGATGACATGCTGGACAAGCCACGCTGCTTCGCAAGGGCGGCTTGCACCTGTCACCCTGGGATTCCGGATATTGGCAAAGGCTCTTGCCACCCCATAGTGCCTTTTTAGGCAAGGCTCAAATTCTAAACCTACCACCCTAGAACACAAAAAGGAAAAACTAAGGGTAATGCTGCTCAATGCCAGAAGTCTAAATCTCAAAATGCACTTTTCGAGGCCCTTCTCAGTATGGAGAACATCGATGTCTGTGCTGTGACAGAAACCTGGTTCAAGGCTCCTGAGAGCACCCCAGCTATCAGGTTTTACCTCATATCATGCGTTCCGCCCCAAAATCCGGACAATACCAAGAAAGGAGGGGGTATCCATATTCATCAAGGACACCCACACCTCAAGACTGGTGGCAACGCGATGCATCGGAGACCATCCAGGTGCAATTAACCATAGGCAAGACTGCTCTGCAAATTGTAGCATGTTACAGGCCACCCTCACAAACTCAGGAACCTCACATGGCCTTCCTGAAAACACTAGAGGATAAATGTATCACCAAACACCATCATACTAGGTGACTTCAATTACCCTAATATAGACTGGGAACACTACTCAAGCCCAAACACCCTAGCCCAAAAGTTCCTGGAATTCATAAACTCAAATGCCATGGAACAACTAGTCACCATCCCACAAGAGGAGATAACATACTTGATCTCATCATCACGAACATGGGAGCACAATGTTCAACACTGGAGGTGTACCCCTCACTGGTGAGATCAGACCACAAACTAATCTCGCTGGAGGTCCTCATCCCACCCCACCTGAAATAAAAAGACCACAGTAAAGAACTTCTCAAAAGCCGACTTCACACTTCTAAAGACTAGTGTGGTCTCCTTTAAGGCCCCGAGCCGGCGGGAAAACAGTACTCAAGCCGCTGAATCACTTACAAATGCCTTCTACCAGCACCTGCAGGACTGCATGGATAAGGCAATCCCAAGCAAAACAAAGACTCTTTGTACCAAAGGCAAGCATCCAGTCTGGTGGACCCCAGCCATAAACAAACTCTACAACAAAAGGAGGAAGCTACTACAAGATAGAGCAAAATCCTTAAAAGGTAAGACACCCTTGATCACTATAAGTAAAAACTAAGAGCTCTCATAAAATCATCCAAAGCAAATTTGAGAAAAATAGCTAAAGACTCAAAAGACAATCATAAGGCCTTCTTTAGCTATGTTAGAAACCTGGGAGGAAACTCCCAGATATGCTCAGAGCTAGTTCAAAATGATGTGAAGATTACTGATCCTACAGACATTGCCAACATACTGGCTGACAGGTTCAGTGCAAACTTGTCCCCTCCCCAAAGGAGTGATATCTATACCAAACGATTGCAGCCCCCCAAACATCTCCAGCACCCAAGTGAGAACTGCTCTCTCCAAAGCAAAAAACACAGCATCCATGGGACCTGATGGTGTCCCGGCTGTGTGCTCCATGAACTCAATGAGGAATTAAACCCACAGCTAGGACAGCTGTTTAATCAAAGTCTTACCTCTGGATACGTACCCAGAGAGTGGCGCACTGCAACTGTGGTACCACTTCACAAAGGCGGTGCCTCCACCGACCCTGGAAATTACCGGCCCATTAGCTTGACAAGCCTTATCTGCAAAGCCATGGAGAGGATCATAATGGACCTCATAAATAAAGACATAGGGAATTTGCAGACTTTGGATCCAACCCAGTTTGGCTTTGTCAAAGGCAGATCATGCCTTTTAAACTTGGTTGACTTTTTCGAAACCGTCACCAAAGCCATTGATGAGGGAAAGGCAGTCCATACAGCCTACCTCGATCTGGCTAAGCCTTCGATACAATACCCCACTCGGGTATCATTGAAAAACTCATCAGCTTAAATGTCAACCCATACATCACAAGATGGTTTGCAAACTGGCTGAGTGACAGAACCCACAGGGTCAGAGTTGCTGGCGCCATGTCAGAATCAAAGCCTGTCACAAGTGGTGTCCCACAGGGCTCAGTCCTGGGCCCACTCTTGTTTGGCATCTACTTTTCCGAAGTACAAGCAAACACAGGAGGGTTATGGCTGACAAAGTTTGCAGATGACTGCAAACTGGCGCCATAGTAGAAAACACATCTGATACAGATATCCTTCAGAAGGGTCTCACAGAAACAGATAACTGGTGCCAGAGCCACGGCCTAAAGTTAAATGCCAAAAAATGCATAGTCATACCCTTCCGGAAAAACAAGGTTACCCCTAGCTACCAAATAGGTGGCAATCCACTGAGCACAGAAGAAGTTATCAGGGACCTGGGGACCCAGGTTGATAGTAGTCTGTCATTCGACACCCATGTAGCTAAAGTAGTTAGGAAGACCTTCTACATTGCCCACCTTATCATGAAGGGATTCTCATCTAGATCAAGGGAGGTCATAGTCTCCCTTTACTCATCACTCATCAGACCAATGATTGAGTACAATGCCCCATTCGAATGTATCTGACCCGACACTTGCAGCAGCTGGAGAGGCCACAAAAGTTCCTCACCAAAAGGATAAAGGGTCTCAAAAATCTGTCCTATGCTGCCCGACTGAAAGAACTCCAGCTCTATTCAGTCGCCACCGCTGCTCAGAGGTGACCTTTGCCTAACATACAAGGCCATGTCAAACCCAGATTTGATGAATATGCTTCACCTCAAAAATCTAGATCCATCAGAGCCACAAGGGCGGAGACTTAAACCTGACACGGCTATTAATAGGACGTGCTGGAGGGATAGATTCATCACCCAAAGACTCCCTATGCTGTGGAACAAAATCCCGGTACATGTGAGGCAGAGTACCTCGCTGGCCTTGTTCAAGAGAAATCTTGACCAATGGATGGGAGATCACAGATATACCCCAGGGATAACCTCAGTGTCACTGCTCGACAGAGGCACAGCAAAATAATGGGTATAGTTCCCCATACTAAAGGGGTGGCGTAAGCCACAAAACGATGGGCTAGGCTTGTAAATGCCCTCGGGCAGATAGCCTAGTATGAACCTATGAACCTATGAATCTGTCCCTCCAGCATGTCCTATTTATTTCAGTGCTGAGGTTCAAGTCTCTCGAGCGCGTAGCTCGATGGGATCTGGATTTTCTGAGGTGCAGCATGTCCATTAATTCCGGGTTGGACATGGCTTTATACGTCAGGCACAGATCGCCTCTGAGCAGGTGGTATGCCACTGAGTAGAGCTGGAGTTTCTTTAACCGGGCAGCATATGGCATCTGTTTGAGCCCTTTGATCCTCTTGGTGAGGTACTTTTGCTGTCTTTCCAGTTGCTGCAGGTGTCTGGTAAGGTACATCCCAAAAGGGGCATTGTACTCAATTATGGGCCTGATGAGGGATGAGAAAGGGGCACGATGACCTCCCTATCTAGATGTGAATCCCTTCATGATTAGGTGGGCTATATAAAATGTTTTTCTAACCACTTTGGCCACGTGGTTTTCAAATGAGAGATTGCTATCAACTTGGGTCCCCAGGTCCCTAATTACTTCTTCCGTACTTAATGGATTATCACCTATGTGGTAATTTGTGGGCACTTTGTTTTTGCCAAAGGGGATGACTATACACTTTTTGGCGTTTAGCTTGAGGCCATGGCTCTGGCACCAGTTGTCTGTTTCTATGAGGCCCTTTTGTAGGATGCTTGTGTCGGATGGAGAGTTGATTATGGTGCCTAGTTTGAAGTCATCTGCGAACTTGGTCAGCCACAGTCCTTCCGTGTTGGCCTGTACCTTCGAGAAATATATACCGAACAAGAGAGGTCTCAGGACTGAGCCTTGTGGGATGCCATTTGTAACTGGTTTGGAGTCTGACATGGCTCCAGCAATTCTAACCATGTGGGTTCTGTCCTTGAGCCAGTTTGCAACCCATCTAGTGACATAGGGCTTTATATTTAAGCTGGTGAGCTTATCTATAATGCCCGAGTGGGGTATTGTATCCAAGACTTTTGCGAGATCCAGGTAGGCTGTGTGGACCACCTTCCCCTCGTCAATGGCCTTGGTGACTGTTTCAAAGAAATTGACCAGGTTTAAGAGGCAGGATCTGCCCTTAACAAAGCCAAACTGGGTAGGATCCAGTGTTTGTAGGTCCCCAATATCTTTATTTATGAGGTCCATGATGATCTTTTCCATAGCTTTGCAGACCAAGCTAGTCAGGCTTATGGGGCAATAGTTTCCAGGATCCGTTGAGGCACCACCTTTGCGGAGAAGGACCACTGTTGCTGTATGCCACTCTTTGAGTACATATCCTGTAGTAAGGCTGAGACTGAACAGTAGTTTTATGTTTGGGTTTAGCTCTTCTTGGAGTTCATGTAGGATGCAGCTCGGGACACCGTCTGGTCCCATTGATGCTGTGTTTTTTGCTTTGGAGAGGGTGGCTCTTACCTGAGCATCTGAGATGTCAGGGGGGCAGCACTCTGCTGGGATAGATATTTGCCCTTTTGGTGGGGAGGGGGGGGAGTTTGTGCTGTACCTGTCAGCTAGGATGTTGGCAATGTCTGTGGGTTCGGTGTATTTTTTGTCATTTTGGACTAATTCTGAGCATATCTTGGAATCCCCACCCAGGTTCCTAACATGACTAAAGAAAGCCTTGTGATTATCCTTAGTGTCCTGTGCAATTTTTCTCTCGAAGCTGGCCTTAGACAATTTTATGAGTGCCCGTAGTTTTTTGCTAATACTGATCAGAGATGCCTTCCCTTTTTGGGATTTTGTTCAAGTATGTTGCCAGACTATAGAGCAGCCCTACTGTCCACATAAGGGGGCTACAGCCAATGTCATCTAGGAAGTAGAAAAAAGATAGTGCCATACTAATGTATAGCAGTTTGTTGACAGCAACAGTAGCATTGCCCCATCATAAATAAACAATAAGGTGCAGGTATTGCTCAGTATAGCTACATATTTACACATATTGTCAGCAGTATTCACAGTGGCTGTCCAGCTAAAGTGGTTCTGATAACTGTGACTGAGTGTATGTTTGCAAGAAAAGATGGCAATAGTAATGCTGTTCAACTTGTTGCACACAATAACAAAGCTAGCAAGGACACATGCATGGCATTGCAATGACAATATTCATTACAGTTATGTATTACAGTATATTGCCAGACATAACTGTTAGGTACAATGACTACATAGATGGTGTGGCTGTGATAATGCTGACTGGGTAGCTGGAAGAATAACTGACCATAATAAGGAGCTAGAACATGCTGACAACAACTGAACTGGTAGCCAAATGCACACAGCACTGAAATGTAGGCAATACTTTGTATAGCTGTGAACTTCCACTCTTCTGCAACAGTGACTCAGGGCATAGTGAATGTCCAGCTTTTTCTGATAACCCTAACTGAATGGCTATGTGCATGAAAAAATACCCATAATAATTAATTTCTGCTGCTGAACATAGTAGTGTCAACCTGAGAACCTCCCACATATGAGGAAATGCGAGACTAACATTTACTTCTACTCATACATGGAAATAAAAGATTAACATTATTTGCAATTAGATGTTACAACAACGGATGTTTAGGTATATTAATAACCACTGGTGGGAAAACAGCTATCACATTAACCTCTCATACATAGCATTGACGTGCAGGCATTGCTTTGAAAGACTATATAATTTCAAATATTTTCATGAGAACTCAAAGACACCAAAAGGGTACAGCTGTAGGCATTCCATTAACCATCAATAACTAAATATCTACAATAAAAAAATAATTAGTAGTAATGCTATTTAGCTGGCTGCACATAACAGTATCTGCACCCACACATTCAAGGAAATGAAGAGACAACAGTCATTAAAATGATGCATTATAGCATGCTGTAAGCTTTAACTCTAAGACACACAAACTTTCCAGATAGCATGAATATTGTGACCCTGTCTGAGTATTAGGAAGAACTGGCAATACTAATGTACTGCATATTGCTAACTGCAACAGTAGCATCCCCCCACCACACATACAACAATGAGATATGGGCAGTACTCCATGTAGATATGCAAGTTCATAGGTTCATAGGTAGGTACTAGGCTATCGGCCCTAGGGCCCATACAAGCCTAGCCAAAAAATGTACCCTGGCTTTCGCCACCCAAGAAAATTATTTTCCTGTGCCCCTGTCGAGCAGAGCCACAGAAGTGATCCCGGGGTGAATTTTCCATTTCCCATCCAATCATCAAGATTTTTCTTGAAGAGTGCTAATGAGGAGCTCTGTTTGACATAGATAGGTAGTCTGTTCCAGAGTATGGGAAGTCTCTGGGACAGGAATCTATCCCTCCAGCATGTTCTGTTTATTGTGGTGACAAGGTTAAGGTCCCTAGAGTGTGTAGCTCGGAGGGATTGGGATTTCTTTAAGTGGAGCATGTCCAACAGCTCTGGGTTTGACATAGCTTTGTATGTTAGGTAGAGATCTCCCCTGAGTAGGCGATATGCGATGGAGTAAAGCTGTAGTTTTTTGAGATGGTCTACATAGGGCATATGTTTGAGGCCAGTAATCCTCTTTGTGAGGTATTTCTGTGGTCTTTCCAGTTGTTGTAGATGTCTTGTGAGGTACATACCAAAAGGGGCGTTGTACTCTATAATGGGTCTAATGACTGATGAGTAGAGGGGAACAATGACCTCTTTTTTTCTGGATGAGAAACCTTTTGTGATGAGATGAGCCACGTAGAAGGATTTCCTGACCACTGTGGTGATGTGATTATCAAAGGAGAAACTACTGTCCACCTGTGTCCCAAGGTCTCTTATCACATTTTTGGCAATAAGTAGACTACCAGCTATGTGGTAGTTCATGGGTACAAAGTTTTTACCAAAGGGGATGACAATACACTTTTTGGCATTGAGCTTCAGGCCATGGCTTTGACACCAGGTATCTGTCTCATTGAAGCCCTTTTGTAGTTTGTCCTCATCGTTAGGAGTTTCGATTATGGCTCCTAGTTTGCAGTCATCTGCAAACTTTGTTAGCCAAAGACCTTCTGTGTTGGCCTGCACTTCAGAGAAGTAGATACCAAACAGGAGAGGACCCAGGACTGAACCCTGTGGTACTCCACTTGTCACTGGTCTGATGTCTGATTTGGAATCCGCTACTTTCACAGTGTGGGTTCTGTCCGTGAGCCAGTTGGCAACCCATCTTGTGACATAGGGATTTATACCTAGTTTAGTGAGCTTATCTATAATTCCAGAGTGGGGGAAGGTGTCAAAAGCCTTGGCGAGATCTAGATAAGCTGTGTGAACCATTTTACCCTCATCTATGGCTTTGGTGACTGCTTCAAATAAGTCAATCAGGTTTAGGAGACATGATCTGCCTTTTACAAATCCAAACTGAGTAGGGTCCAGAGTTTGGAGATTACCAATGTCTTTGTTTATGAGTTCCATGATGATACGTTCCATGGCCTTGCAGACCAGGCTCGTCAGGCTAATGGGGCGGTAGTTCCCAGGGTCCATCGTGGCTCCCCCTTTGTGGAGTAGGATAACTGTCATGGTGCACCATTCAATGGGTACAAAGCCTGAGGTGAGACTATGATTGAACATGGTACTTAGGTAGGGTGCCAGTTCATTCTGTAGTTCGTGTAGAATGCAACCTGGGATATTGTCAGGTCCCATGGATGCTGTGTTCTTGGCTTTGGAGAGTGTGTTTTTTACCTGTGCAGCCGTGATTATAGGAACTTTGCATTCTTCAGTTCCAGTCATTGATATCAGTGACTTAAAGGAACAATGGCTCTCCAACCAATATGGTTTGTATAATTAATATTTTAAGAAAAAAGTGTCAATAGTAATGCATTTCAGCTTGATGCAAATAAAAAGGCAAGCACCCCTCACCCATAAGGAAATACAGGAAGAAAAACATTATGTGGGGAATTCATTAAAGCTTACATGAATTTTTTGCGTGTACACATTGTGGTGTGTTGCAAACACTAGTGCAAAACATTTTATATTCAGTAAGCATCGCTTAGCAGTGTACAAGTACGTGCAAACAGGGAAAGTTTCATGGAATGCAAATTACCTAATAAGCAGTTGAATTTCATGCAAATAACACAGGTGGAGCAATATAACAATCAGAAAGACTCCATGTAGACTTCGTGTCAGTGTCTGTAGTGTACATGGAATTTTTCTGTGTACAGGAGTGTATACAGAGTGGGGTGTAAAAGTCCACAATTATGGGCATAACTCCCCAGAAAATGTTAGAACACATACATATATGTGCAAAAGGTACATTGTAGATGTCTGAAAAAGGAAGGGAATATGTAAAAGTAATAATTTTTTTAATAATTTCAGCATGTTTGCACTGCCACAGTGTGCAAACATGCTTACCAGAAATAAATTTAAAAAAATCCTTTTATATGTTTTGCACGGTTTACTATTGTTTAACCAAACGTGTGTTAGACGACTGCATATGTCTGAAACACTACTATTCAAATTGAAAAGGCACACTGTATGTAAACATTGAACTCACATACACGAATGTATACTTGCAGTCGACCTTAAGGCTTCGATGTCTTCCATGTGGTGATGTCACCACATCACATATTTAGATTCGGCAACTAACTTACGGGAAATTATAGCATTTATACATAACCAGTTGCTTATTTGGGGTGTAACAAAAAGTTAACATAACCCACACAAAAACAGCGTGTTCTGTATGTAGACTGTGGTCAGTCTCGTTTTAAGAAAGTATACATGCAGTCCAAACAATAATAGTAAATTTGTCTCCCTTTCCTAGGTGTAAGAAAGATAAAGATAAATGAGCTCCTCAAATAGTAATAATTATTCATCTGGTAAAATAGGGGACATATATCAGACAGAAATAAGTCAGAAAGGAAAGAAAATGTTAGTAGTTTATGGGTTATCAGTACTATCTTGAAAAACATACTGATACCCGTAAATATTGGTGTTGTTGTTTGAAACAAAAGGAGAAATGCAAAGGGAAGTGTGTCATGGAACCTGTCACAAATGGTGAAAGAATGTTAAAAACAATTCCCCATTTCCATGCTCCCAGTCCTATCACTTGTGAAGGTTTGAGAATCCATGCAGCCATAAAAAGAAGAGCTGCAAGTACATTAGAAGATCCCTGCAAAATTGTGTCCGAGGCTTTAGCAACTACCTCTGCAGACATGGTTAGCACACTACCCAACTGTGCTGCCTTAAAGCAGACAGTGAGGAGTGTTAGGCATAAAGAAAGGTCCTCAACTATGCATTCACCAGTTGCTTTAAGTGATATAAATGCTTTGCTGTTCAATATAAAATGTGGTTTTGTTATTGCCTAGCACATTAAAAAGGATAGTGTTGCAACTAATGCTGTGGTGCTAACTAACCACTATGAGTAATTTGCAGGTGATGTGTAATTCTGAATATGTGTTAATTGACAGAACATTTCCACGAACTGTGAAGGAATGCAAACAGGTTTATACCAGTCACTGCTGTTTGCAGGGTGGGATAGAAGGTAAGGTAGTCCCCGTGGTGTATGGCATCCTGAACTCAAAGACTGAGAGCAATTACAACTCATTCTGGATGACTGTAATTAAATTGTGTACCCAACATGATCTGATATTCAAATCAGAAATGGTCTTGTGTGATTTTGAGAAGGGGGCAATAAACAGTAATCTCAAGCATGTACCTTCAAGAAAAGTGAAGGGCTGTTGGTTTCATCTGTGCCAAATTGTGTGGCGGCACATTCAAAACACACATCTTGCTACTCTTTTCAGATCAAGTATCCACTTTTCCTTACTGTGTAAGCAAATACCCACCCTAGCCTTTGTGAAACCTGATGACATTTTGCCTACCTTCCATCTAATTGAAGCTGATATTCCACAGCAGACTAAAACTTTGTATGAGTTTCTTAAGGAGAACTACATTGTAGGGAGACCTCATTGTTATGGCATTAGAAATGCCTCTGCTGAATGTATTCCACCCTTGTATAGTATAGACTTCTGGAATAAGTATGACACTTGTTTATTGGGGTATCCAAGGATGCAGAATACTGCAGAGGGTTGGCACAGATGCTTGCGCAGTCTGTTAGGCAAGAA
The DNA here is from genome assembly GCF_019279795.1 of Protopterus annectens. Taxonomy (NCBI): domain Eukaryota; kingdom Metazoa; phylum Chordata; order Ceratodontiformes; family Protopteridae; genus Protopterus; species Protopterus annectens. The sequence continues at coordinate 115,421,488 of NC_056751.1, read as the reverse complement.
GAAATTGTATCTACATGATGTCCTACACGCAATAGAATTAGAACAGAATCATGTAGAAGATTTAAAGCACAGGGCTTTGACTTGCCTTCCCCCTTCTCCAAAACTATGGTGACTTGTACAAAAGGAGACATCATTTATGAAACTACTGACAAAGAGGAATGATTTCACTTCACTAGGGTTCATGCAATTAATTGCACAGCACTGTTCATTTTAAAGCGGTGTTATTTCTATTGTATTTAAAGTGGCATTAGGGTGCATCTATATTCTGCAGTGTTTCTCACTTGGTACATGTTCAAAGATCACGGAATCCACTGTTAAACCTGCAGCACATGTGTAATATACACTACAGATGTTTACTTATGGGACGGTGTTTCGCTATGTACATAAAAGGCGTATGTTTGATGTTGTTACAATTGCCGTTAGGAGTGTTCGACATATATATCGAAATTGAAATTTGTCCATTCAGAACGGTATTCTGAGCATGCGCACATGTGAATTTCGACATTCTGATTTGAAATTCTAATAGTAAAATGTTCTATCTTTCAGTTAAACATTAGTAAACCATTTTGCACAAAGATACTATAGGACCCTGCATCGGGTCCATACAACGATGCGTACTTGCTGTCACCAAACTCAAATGGCTATGAACCATGTAGATGCTAGGCTGTCAGCACAGATTTCTATGTAAATGAGGTGTATGTCCTGAATTGCTAAAAGGAGCAACAGTGTCCGCTTCCAATGTGAATTTGCATGGTCAGACTACCCACATCACAGTGATGATGTAGCCATTTGTCTAGGAAAACTGGATATCGTCAATAAATGTATAAGCTAAGCTGCGTGCAGCAGCACACACTAAAGTAAGGCGTTTAAATAATGTTAATTATATTCTAGGCAGGTGAACTGCATCATAATTAGCCATTCACACATGGTTAACCTAAAGAAGAACTGTATAAAGTATGCATATACCCTACATTCTGTTTTTCCCACAATATTCTGGATCATTAGTGTAAAGACTGGGAATTTTAACTGGGATAATGCTAGGGGCTGCTGCAGGTATGCTACATATATATGTGCTAGATTTTGAAGTCAGTGCTCCTGGTGCTGCTGACAATAGGCCTAGGCCAAGAAGGAGAAGAGTATTCAGGCCCTGGGTAACCTTCCAGGAGCTACATGAGCTGGAGATTGTAGAGTGCTACAGGGTAGACAGGGGAATATTACAAGAACTCACTGAGCTCTGCCTCCCTCAACTCAGAGCCAGAGTTAACAGAGGGGAGCCTATCCCAGTAGAAACTAAGGTATGTGTAGCTAGCTACAGGTACTTTTCAAAGACCAACTGGGGAAATGATGGGGGTGTCACAGGCATCTGCATCCAGGATACTCCACCAGTTTCTGGATGCCATGCTCATACATGCCAGTGAGCACATATCTTTTCCCCTTACTGCTGAGGAGAGGGCCAGCAATATGCAACACTTCTACCATGCAGCACACTACCTTGAAGTACTGGGTGCCATAGATTGCACACATATACATATCAAGGCACCAGCTGGTGAACAGGGTAGAATCTAACAGCAAGGGGTACCACTCCATCAACTGCCAGATCATGTGCAATGTCCAGGGGATTATCCTAAATTTGTGTGCTGGCAACCCTAGCAGTTATCACGACTCCCATATCTGGCACACATCACAGCTGTACCAGATGTTTACTGGGGGGGGGCATCCCACATGGCCATTTACTGGGGGATACTGGCTATGCACTGGAACCATGGATGATGACACCCATCAGAAATGCACACACATCCACGGAAGAGTGCCATAATGAGGCACACACACAAACTAGGAATATCATAGAGCATGTGTTTGGGCTTCTGAAGTCATGGTTCCAGTGACTCGATATATCTGGTGGAGCCTTGCAGTATACTCCAGCCACATGTGCACAGATATTCAGAGTATGTGCTATGTTACACATTCTGATGCTGCAGAAACAGCTGCAGTAGGATTAGCAAAGATAAGGGATACATAGCCCCCCCCACCAGTGCCTAGGTTACCACAGCCACAGTCACAAGAGGAATTGGAGGAGGAACCCCCCTGCTGATTTCCCTGTAGGTAGATGTAGGTATGCTCAGTATGCTCTGGCTTTGAGTAAGAGACAATGCATAGCACATTTAGTGACAACCTAGTAGGGGTTGACAGCTTACTCCTACTCACATACACAACATAAGATTGATGCCGGACAACTCACACATCCTGTACCTATCCATGTATTGGCTATGTACTGCTTGCATCAGATAGAGTCAACTCTGAACTACAGCTGTGTCAACTGCTGCATTTGCAAGGTAAGTCTGTAACCTACACAGTACTCAAAAGGATTATTATGATATGTCATTGTATGTATGGGTCTAGTACATTATGCAAGTAACTATAGTGGGCTAGTTGGACAGAAATGGCATACACATGGGACTACAGATACCCTTTCACTAACATGTTTCCATTCCTGTTCAGTAGGCCTCATGCATGGAATATTCATGCAGTCCTACTGCAACAGATTACTTGTCCATCATTGAAGGGAGATGTTAGACTGTGGGGTTAAATGATAGTCAGACTATTGTGCATCCCAGCTGAACATGTGTTGTTGTCCCCCCACCCCCAACACAGCAGTGTTCCCTTCTAACTTCTGTAACAGTAACTCATCAGTGGTATGTGAGTATTTCACTCAGTCTCAGGACTGTAATATAGAAATTGATCTGACATTGTTTGTCTTAGGTAATTGAGGAAGAACACTGTACATATTTATGCAGGCGACTGCGTCATAAATGACCCCTTGTCTATCAAGCAGCCTCTATGGCCCAATGGACTAAGGCAATTACCTTTTGTGACGGCGTTCATGGTTCTAATCTGCAAGTATCCACTTCTTTTGTATGTGAGATATTAATATGTTTTGTTTTACAGACTGTCATTCTGTGTGTGCTGTACTATTAATAACCTGTTTCACATATTAATTACATAAGACAACTGTAGAACATCTTAGTCAATGTGATGGAAGTCCAGCAGTGTAGAAACAGGTTCTGATGTCATATTGTGTAACACACAGAATCCCAGACTGGAGTACAGCTAGGTGTGGGCTGGAGTAATTTTAAGTACCAAAAGTCAAACTGGGCATGTTCATATACTTAAAGTGTAGTGCACATCCATTGGTCCTCACACAATGATGTTTCAAATATATATATATATATATATATATATATATATATATATATATATATATATATATATATATATATATATATATATATATATATATATATATATATATTTCTGTCACTATCTCTCTCTCTCACTATATATATATATATATATATCTATATATATATATATATATATATATATATATATATATGTGTCTCCCCCATATGTCCAGATAACAGATATATATATCATGCATACACACACACACACACACACACACACACACACACACACACACACATATATATATATATATATATATATATATATATATATATAAAATATATGACCCTGTTACATACATTAATATCTATAATGTATACATGTGTGTGTACACATTAAGTTGCGTATAGTAGCATTATGACACATATATCATGTTGATCAAAGGACCAAAAGTAAGGATTCAGCAGTATGTTATGCACTGACGTAAAGCCCCCTGTGCCTTCTGAATGTCACCACATATACACCAAGAAGTGAACATGTTGTGTAATGTATAATGTTGTGTATTCAAGCATTGACAGGCCAAATTGTTTATGGCCACAGGCTTCCCCAGGCAAATACAAACAGACACATATGGCCAAAATGGTTACTGTTGCCACATAGCTAGAATAAAAAAACTAATTATCTTCCTGCAAGGCTACTACATGCAGATAACAATAAGAACAATGTTACTCTGCAGGCCACACATGATGTTCAACACAAGCTTTGTTTACCTCCTTTACAAGTAGTTCACCTGCAGTCATTTGTAAAGCAGACTTACGCCATGGGGAGTGCAGTAATTTCTGTGATCTGTAGTGTGTAAGATTAGAGAGGTAGGAGTTTTAATCTCACTGCAGCCCACTTGGTGTGTTTGTGTGTATGTGCATCTCCCTACAAAAGCAAGTGTGACTCCCCCATTAACTTCTACAGTGCAATGGTTCAGCATTTTTGGCACCTGTAGTTGCTGCAGGCCTTCAAACTCCTATCTTCCACCAGGCCTGCTGATGTCATCTACCATAAGACTACCAGCAGCCATCTTAATGTCAGACTTAAGCCATGGCACATCCATTAAGTACTGTAATCTGTAGTGTGCAAGACTAGATAGGTTAGGGGTTTTAATCTCACTCAGCCCACTTGGTGTGTATGTGCATTTCCCTACAAAATACATAGGACCACCACAGTGACTTAGAAAGAGGCAGAGTTTTGCAGTATTTTGGAGCATAGCAGGTGATGCAGGCCTCCAAAGACTTGTCTCTACAAGGCCTCCTGGTGCCATCTAGCATAAGAGTACCTGAAGACATATTAGCCTCAGACCTAAGCTGTGACGCTTGCATTATGTTCTGTGATCTATAGTGTGTATGAGTAATTAGGCAGGGGTTCTACTCTCATTGCAGTCAACTTGGGCTGTGTGTGTGCTGTAGATAAGAGCATGTGTATGTAGCTTGAAGAAGCATTTCCAGATGTAGCACGTGCATATAAATACAGAGCACATGCAGGCAACAGTGCCATTTTGAGAGAACAGCCAGAGTGTTAACATGTATGAGTGTGGTAGTCTGTTTGTAATTTTATTTAAGTTTAAGTTGCAAAGCCTCATTTCTGATGTGTTTGTGTGTAATAAAGCTGCTTGAACCGAACCTAAGAATGTCTGATTGTTTTATCCTGACGGGATGAGCAACATGGTGTCAGAACCAGGATTAGAAGAACAACTTCTACAAGCCATGAGATGCAGAGTTGAAGGTGAATGCAGACTAAGCTGGTTGAGTGAAACGGAGCACAGACGAATGAAAAAGGGCCAGAAACAAGCTAAATGTAAAGAAAACTGCACACATCATTTATTTGGCAAAGAAAATGAAATGGCACATTTATAAGGCACAACATGCATTATTAATCAAAAAAGTAGCACAAAACATATTATTAAGCAAACGAAGGGCACAAACTGTATTATTAATTAAATGAAATGTTCAAAACCACAGTATTTGATAAAACTAGCAAAACTGTTCACATGGGGCTCAGAATTATCTTTGGCTTACATAACTAGCATGTTTAGAGTAAAATGGGCACAAGAAAAGTATAATGAGCATGAAAAGAGATTAAAAGAGCATAAGGAGTGCAATAAAAGGGCAAAATAAGCTTAAATAGCAAGGCGACTGCATGTTTTTTAGTAAAAGACCGTGTTTGGGCACAGACTACTATTTTGCATTGACTGAAGCCATTCAAAGCATAACTAGAGTTGTTTGAAGTATCTCAGCATGTACAAAGTGTTTGCAGAGTGTGTACTTTATTACGGTGCAACTATTTCAGAGTTTGCTGTGTACAAAGTACAGTTATATTGCAAAGTGCAGTCAAAGCATGTCCATTTTGAAAAGTTTCTTATGCTGTGTGCATTTATTCGCAGAGCAACACCATATCAGAGTGTTTCTTATACTGTACAGAGTTATTTCACAAAGTACAGCCATTTTGAAAGGTTTTGTGCTGTGTACAACTTATTTCCAAAATGCATTAATCTTGAAATGTTTGTTACTCTGAGCTTCTTCTGCTGTGTACAGTTTATTCACAAAGTACAGTCATTTTGAAATATTTATTACACTGATAAGGAGTGGTTTCACAAAGTACAGTGATTTCAGAGTGTTCTTGTGCTACAAAGACATATTTGACAAAGTGCAGTTATTTCAGAGTTTGTTGTGCTATTGGGCATAATTACAAATACTGGCATAAAGTTTTGGCATATATTTATGTGTGTGTCTTTGTACATAATCTCATGCACCTTCACTACTGTGTGTTGATATGGCAGAGGCCTTTTCACAGACCTAGTCCACTTGCATTTGATCATAATATAGCAGAGAATTGGAGAGTATTCAAGCAGGAATATGATATTTTCATACAAACAGCTTTTTCTGACAAAGATACATGTACAAGGGCATTCATTTTGCTTAACTTAGCTGGGTCAGAGGCTACTGAAAGAGAGCGCTCATTTGTGTATGCGCCAGACGTATATGCAGGAGAAGGGGCAAACCATCATATTGTGGTACTGACTGAATCAAGGGAAGAACTTGAGTGCTTAAAACATAAATTTAGAGAAATGTGCAACCCCCAGACAAATGTTACATTAGAGAGGTACTTATTTTATACAAGAGACCAAAAGCCAGGTGAAACTTTTGCAGCTTATATCACTGACTTAAGAATAAAGCCAAAACATGCAGCTTTGGTGACTTGAGAGATGAGTTAATAAAGGACAGGCTTGTGTGTGGTGTTAATAGTGCTGCAAAGAGAAAGATTTTGCTTTGCAATAGTGATTTAATGTTAAGCAAAGCCATAGAGATTTGTCAAATCCATGAGCTCACAGAAAGGCACACAAGTATGCTTGCAAGTGATAAGAACATGGTTTCATCAGCCTCTAGAGCAAATGTAGACAGCATGCAACATGTGGCAAGCAGAAACAGGCCTAAGCATATGGCAGCAGCAACCTCTGTGGGTGTGGCAGGGAAAACCCATAGCTTTCTAGCAAGTTCCAAGACTAGCTCAGTAAAAAGGGCATGCTCAATACAGTATAAGAGTGAGTCAGCAAAACCCAAGTCACGTATCATTGTTAACTGTCATAATTGTGGATCTAACCATGGGTCTAAAAGACAGAAGTACTTTGCATTTGGTCAGCAATGCCACAAGTGTAAAAATAGAATAATTGTCAAAAGTTTTGTAAATCAAGCAAGTCTCATTCAATTATTAAGAAAGGTCACTCAAAAAAGCAAATTGATGATATAGAGAGCTGCAACCCTACTTTCTATGTAGGTGGTGTATCAATGGTCAGTGAAAAGGTTAATGCAGTAGATTTGTTGGCAAAGAATGAAGTATTTTGTACTGTCCTGATCAATGGTAAACCCACAGAGCTCAAAGTAGACACTGGTTCAAAGTGTAATATAATGTTAGCAGAAACATTTGCTAAAGTGAGAGCTGGTGAGCAACTTAATTTGGCCAATTGTGTGTGAAGCTTGTTGCCTATGGAGGTGATGAGATTCAAATTGAAGGCTCAGTAGTGCTTTCATGATATGTGGCTGGGAACAGTTACAGCTTGCAATGTAGGTCTCAGAGACAGTTTGAGAATGAAACTGCTTTCTTTTACCAAAGAAGTCCATCATGTATGCACATGTCCCAGTTCCAGCTTCAGTGATACTATTTTCTCAGAGTATGCTGATGTTTTTGATGACAAGCTAGGCAAACTTCCAGTTGTGTACTCCATTAAAGTAGACCCAGAGGTCAGTACAGTGGTCAAACCAGCAAGAAGACTTCCAATAGCTATGCAGGACAAAGTCAATGACTAGTTAGACAAGATGGTGCAGCAAGGTGTGATTTGTCCAGTCACAGAACCAACTGAGGGGGTGTCTTCCATGGTAGCTGCTCATAAGAAAAATTCAGATAAAATCAGAATATGCATTGACCCGAGATTTGAACAAGGCATTAAAAAGACCTCATCATCCTATATGTACAGTCAAGGAGATTGCTGCCCTCATACCAAATGCCACTGTTTTTTCTGTCTTAGATGCAAGGAGTTCATTTTGGCAAGTAATGCTTGATCACAGATCTTCACTACTGACTACATTCAGTACCCCATTTGGTAGATACAGATTCCTCAGGATACCTTTTGGAATAAATTCTGGCAGTGAAGTCTTTCACCGTGAAATGGAGCAAATTTTTTCTGGCTACCCGTGTGTGATAATAGTTGATGATTTACTAGTTGGAGGTAATGGTGAAGCACAGCAGGACAAAAACCTCAGGAAAGTTCTGGGCAAAGCACATGAAGTGAATTTAAAGCTCAGTCCTCTGAAATGTAAATTCAGACTACCAGAAATTACCTATGTAGGTCATTTATTTACCAGTACAGGCTTACGACCAGATCCTTCTAAACAAGCACGCATTATTGAGATGCCAGCTCCAGACAATGTCCAAGCTCTACAGCATTTTCTTGGTATGGTTAACTAATTGGGCAAATTTATCCCTGACTTTAGTGAGTTATCAGCATCTATGAAAGAGCTGACATGAAAAAATGTTGCATGGTCATGATTAGAACAACACCAGAGAGCATTTGATAACCTCAAACAGCAAATCGCTAACTGCCTACATTAAGATACTATGATGTCCACAAACCAGTAGTTGTTTCCTGTGATGCTTCAAAGTTCGGTCTTGGTGCAGTTATTCTTCAAGAGTGCAGACCTGTTGCCTACGCATCTAGAACTCTTACCCAAACTGAGATGCAGTATGCTCAAATTGAGAAGGAACTTTTGGCAATTGTGTTCACATGTTCGAAGTTCCATGATTATATTTATGGCCGAGCAATCCAGATAGAAACTGACCATCAACCTCCAGTTACTATTTTAAAGAAGCCTATGCATTTCACTCCAGCAAGACTACAAAGAATGATCCTCAAATTGCAAAAGTATAGTTTCAAAATTGTTTATACAAAAGGTAAACTTCTTTATCTGGCTGATACTTTATCCAGATTGCCCAGAAATGCCATGGAACAGCTTGATGCAGAGAATTTTTACTTTGATGTCATAGAAGTGTGTAACTTGATGAACTGAGAAAGCATACAAAGACTGATCCAGTTTTGGAAAAGCACAACCACCATCAATGTAGGATGGCCGTCAAAGCAATCCTGTGTACTGCCAGAAGTGCAACCTTACTTTCCATACACAGATGAGATGCTGATGGAAGATGGTATCATTTTCAAAGGTCCAAAAGTCATTGTTCCTACTTGCTTACAGCATGAATACATTCAGATTTTACATTGTGGCCACCCAGGTTCCGATTTTCCCAAAAGAAGGGCGAGAGGACTCGAATTTTGGGCTTCTCTATTGAAAGACATTGATAAAGTGCTTTCTTCTTGTTCAGTGTGCAACAGCACTAAGCCACATTTGTGAAAAGAGCCACTTCAGCTAAGCCAAATTCCCGAACCACCTTGGTCAACAGTAGCAACTGACATATTTGAGTGGAACAGTCAACATTACTTAGTGTTGGTAAACTCTTATTCAAACTGGTTTGAGATTGATTTTCTTCCTAACCTAATGTCTAGTGCTGTTATTACTGAGATGAAACATCATTTCTCAGTCCATTGTAGTCCACACAAAGTTATTTCTGATAACGGTTCTCAGTTTACTAGTCAATTGTTCCAAAGATTTGCTAAAGAGTGGGACTTTATCCATGTTACTAGCAGTCCTGAATATCCTCAGTCAAACGGCCTTGCTGAACACACAGTACAGAGTGCAAAGCAATTACTAGAAAGGTCAAAGAGTGACAATACTGATATCTTCTTGAATTTACTCAATCTCAGAAATATACTCTATTACAACAAACTAGGTTCGCCTGCGCAGAGACTTCTATCTAGGCAAACCAGAACAACCTTGCCTATCAGTTCTAGTTTGTTGGTGCCTAATGATAAAAACACCAGTGCAATCAAAGCCCAACTTTTTAAAAAGCATTCTTCTCAGAAGTCCAGCTATGATAAAATGAGCAGATTTCTTTGTCTGTTAAAAGAAAGAGAGACAGTGAGGATGCAAAAAGTGAAAGATTTTGATCAAATTGATCAAGTGAGAGGTATATGTACAAGCCGAGTACCTTCTCAGTGGAATCTGAGGATAAAGAGTACAGGAAAAAACACAGACATCTTCTTCCTGTATCAGAAGTGAAGTTGCAGTATTGTACCTGTGATACAGACTCTAGATCTCAGAGCAACCCATACAATGTTTGTACTGAGGAACATGTCACAGTATCCATTCCCATTCCTGATGATGTCCAGATGTCCCCAAAGTTGAACATTCCTTGAGACAGTCCCCATTGCTAGATCCAGTTCTGACTTTTATGTTACATGATCAGGTTGTATTTCCAGACCTAGTATAAAATACACAGCAACTTGGACATGATTGTTTTATATGTGTCTAGTTCTGTATGCATGTCAAAAGATCATTTCTGTAAATTGCATGTCATTGAATACTGTCATTTCTTATAAGGACTATTTCTCAAAGAGGGAGAATGTAGATCAGAGTGTGTATGTGCCTTTAAGAGGCATTTCCAGATGTAGCATGTGCATATAAATACAGAGAACGTGCAGGCAGCAGAGCCATTTTGAGAGAACATCCAAGAGTGTTAACATGTACGAGTGTGGTAGTCAGTTTATTTCTAAGTTTATGTAAGTTTAAATTACAAAGCCTCATTTCTGCTGTGTTTGTGTGTAATAAAGCTGCTTGAATTGAACCAACAGCACACTTTACATCAGCCTATGGGATAGTAGCATTATTGGATTTTACTGTGCTAATGGCCCTAGGGCCCTTACAATCCTAGCCAAGTTCTTACTGTTCATTACACAATCAACACCTATAGCCCCTGTCCAACAGGGACACAAGCTGAATCCCTAGGGTGAACTTATGGTCACCCATCTAATTTTACAGAATGCATCTGAAGAGGGCCATTGAGGTGCTCTGTTTGACATTAATCGGTATTCTGTTCCAAAGGTTACTTACACTTTGGTATACATATTTCTCCCTCCAGCATGTGTCACTGATGTCACGTTCCAGGTTATGGTCATTACAGCAAGTAATCCGTGTACCATTTAACTTATGAATATGCAGCAGTTCCAATACAGCAGGGTCAGAGATTTCCTCATATGCAAGGCAGAGTTCACCTATGAGTAGTCTGTGTGACAGACTAAAGTGACATTGATATTAGACGACCCCGATAGGACAGATGCTGCAGACCTGAATTTCCTTTGTGAGAGAACTTTGCGCTCTCTGCAATTGCCACTGTTGCTTGTACAGGAACGTAACAAACTGGCCATGGCACGCAAACATTGGTCTGATGAGCAAAAGTACATGGAGGTTATAAGTATATCATATGTGGGTGACATTGCCTTCAGTTATGACATGAGCAACATCTAATGGCCTTTTTACCACTGTGGAGACATGGTTATCTAAGGTAAGGTAGGTGTAAACCTGTGTGGACAGGTCTCTTACCCCTGAGTATGTACCTAAAGTGTTGCTGTTGATGTGCTACATAGCAGGAACATTGCTGTTCTCAGAAAGAATGATACTGCATGTATTTTCATGTAGTTTACAGCCATGATTGTGGCAACAAGCATATGTTCATGTAACACCCTCATGTAGGATGTTGACATCATTTGCAGATTCTATGACTGCTACTGCTTCACAGGCATCAAACAACCTTGTCAGTAACAGACATTCACTTTGTGTTTGTACTTTGGGTAAATGGATTCCAAACAGCACAGTACCCTGGACTGAGCCCTGTGGAGCACCACTGGATACAGCTCTGATACTGGAGCTAGACTCCCCTATTGTCACTACATGTGTTCTATCAGTGAGCCATTTAGTGATCCTGCTAATGATATTACTGTTGCTGGCTAGCTGGGTGGTTTTGACAGTGATGCCTGAGTGGCTGATTATATCACACAGCTTGGCTAAATCCAGGTAGTTATATGCACAGAGGTCACCCATCCAGATTATTGGTGTCTGACTCATAGATGTCCATCAAGTTTAACATGCATGATCTCCCTTTCACAAATCCAAACAGTGTAGGGTCAAGTGTTTGTAGTCGACCTATGTCTCTGTTGATAAGGTCCATGAAGATTTTCTTCATGGCTTTACAGATATGGCCAGTCGGCTACTAGGCGTATATGACCCATGTTCAGTGGACACACCACCTCTGTGCAGGGGGATAACAGTGGCCATTGTCCAGTCATCTTTGCTACAGCTGGTGGTTATAGTATGATTCTGAGTTCCCAATGGCTGTAGTAAGCCACGGTGGATCCCATATAGGACACAGCATGGAATGTTAGCAGTTTCAATACATGGTGTGTTTGTCACATAAAAAACAGCCCATTTACTATCTGCTCTTTAGAGATACAAGCTATGGGACAGGTTGTGGGGATGTCATGGTGTATGTGTTGTGGGGATAGGGAAGTGCAGTGGTTACAGTACCTGTGGATGACACCACACACAGAGGCAATTATCGAAGTCACTCATGTACCTTTTTTTTTAATGAGCCATCATCCTAGGTGACAGTGAAATTCTGAAGGCCAAGGGCATACCTGCCTGAGACACATAATTTGTAAGCTCAACCATGTCTCTGCATAGAGTCTAGAGAGGTATGCTTCAAGTCATAAACACCAACAGAAAGTATGATGTATTCTTAACAGTACTTGATGTTGACAGACGTGAGTGCATGTGTCATGTGGCATATCTTGGCACCTCACAGAGAGCTGACTGTGATCTTTCTCTAATGTAGCCTGGTGAGATGCACATGAATATGTCTCATGATGTAATCACCTATGAGTCATATGTTTGATTCTGTGTTTTGCCTTGGGTGTTTGACCATTGAGACAGTGGTGCATGAGCTGTTATGTGTACTGCGTGGTGTAGAGGTATGACTATGTGTAGCAGGCTCGTGTCTGAGTTTCTGAGGTGGCTAGTGCTTACTTACATGTCTGTTAAGGACCTCCGCACATGTGGGTATGTGTGATGTGGGTTTGGGTGGAGTAGGAGGTGAGGTGTGCATGTTGGCAACCTGCTTATTGTAATATGTACTGACTGTTGTGTGAGAGAGCATGAATTCAAGGTTTTCAATATTGTCACATTTATCACACTTTGTGTTTGTGTGAAGTAGCAACACAGGATTGGTGACGCTTTCCACATCTCATCTGCAATCAGTGATAATGCAATTAGCAATATAATCTGGCTTGTCTATAAATCACAACAAGCCATGGTTAGGCAGTGGCCTGACAGATGCTTAATATTAACATCTTATCACCTGTATGTTGTCAACCTTAAAATAAAACAGTACTGACAATGTGGCATAACATGCTAGATTGAGTCTAATGCTTTACCAGGTATGTGGCACTTGCATTAACCATAATCCTGTTATTAGGCATGGTTGCAATACCATACCCAAAAATGTGACACTGTTCAACCACAGCAAAATTAGGGTCATGACGCAACACCCTTCTGGTTGACAGTCTCAAGCACACTGTCTGTAGGCACTCTGTGCAGTGAAGATGTGGATATCTATGCATACACAGAAAACCTGTTCATCTTTGCATTTATTATTTCTGCCTTGAAAGTATACAACATGTTTTAGAGGGTAGGTGCATGCCTATCATGCAGGGAGGTGTCAGATCCCAATGTGTACCTCCTGCATATCCAAGTAAGGACTAGCACAACAGTTACCTGTCCTACACACCTACACCTTGACTGTGTTATAAGCAGGACATGCTGGAGAAACAGGCATGTAGTCCAGACACTACACCCAATATGTAACAGGCACCCCATGCATGTGATGCACAGTTCCACCCTAATGCAAATCATATGCAAGTTACATGACAGGATGGGGAACACAACAATGCTAACTGCTTTAAGACAAATATTTATAATGGACACAGGTTAAGTGTAGATGGTTCACTTCACACACCCTGGATTGTCCATGAGTCACCTTCCAAAACACTGCTTACAGTTATCAAGGGTGTCAGACCTTGCCAGAGTTTAGGGATGCATGGCTAGGATGAAAAACACCCCTTCTTGTGTTAGCCTATTGTACACATATGAACCTCTAGACCATGCAACTACACTGTTTTACTTTTCTAATAACATTTTTTTCTGTGCTGTCATTCTATCCTGTGCACTGACATTGATGGGTGTATTGTAGACAAGAATCCATAGCTGTGTCCTGTACAATCCTAAATGTGAAGCATAAACAGTGCCATGACACACCTTTCATTGTGAGACTACACAGCCATTGCAACAGCATCCAACCTAATGTACATACCATAATGTGGTTTACTCATTACAAATGGCAGTGTACAATATGAGTGAGTGACCAGTAAAGGTAGCATGTCAATGGCATAAAATGGATGAAACAAATACAAATATTTTAGATAGTTACCCAGTGCATCAGACATGTACCTTCATTTCCCTGCTTCACTGAGATTGATGACAGGGATGTGGCACAGGTATCATCACTTGCACAGGGTATTGTATGGGGGTGCAGGAGGCCTAGGCTAACACAAACGTTTGTCAGGCATGTGTGTGAGTCAGAAAGGGGTGCAGGGAAGATAGACCATGTAAATGTGGCATGTGTGTCTGTAGGAGACCTGAATGTGACAGTGGTGTGTGAGTGTCTGTGTGCACTCAGCCAAGCTCTGAAATGTATGTTGGACAGCTTTGAGGTGCACAGGGTAGAGTTGACAGATCATCATCTCCACCTCCAAGCATGAGATCTGGCTCTGCCAGGAGTTGCACTGGCACCTCCATGCCCAAGGTCAAATGCAGGGACTACTGCCTGAGAGTGACTGCTGTCTGATGAGATTGTTTCCTCCACTGGACCACCCAGGACCACAAGCCCATGGCCTGCCATGTCTTGGTGTGGACAGCACACTCCCCTCTGAAGCACTGGATGTACTGCAACTATGGCAGTGTGATTGTGCATGGCCATGTGGACTCTTAGCAGATGTAGTTGCTGACCTACGTCCATGAGTCTGGTCAACTCCAATCGGACATTCCATCACAGACAACGTGTGCCCCAAGACAGATAGTGTGCCATCTGTCTCAGACCAGCATCTTTCCACTGCATCAGTCAACAGATCCAGGGTGTCAGCAACATGGTGGAGGCAATCACAAATGTCAGAGTATGTTGCATCCATTACCCTGAGCATTCATCTGGAGTTCCTTTTGGAATGTGCCTGTGGCTCCATGATGGCTGTAGACATACGTCGAGTAACACATGATGAGACACCTGCAACAGGTGGTTGAGAGACAGGAGGCCTCTTACGAGCACCTCTATCAATCCACTAGTGTGGAGCTTCACTAACTGTTTGGCTATGGCCAGTGTCCAGACTCATTGTAGCCATAGTAGCCAGACTTCCATGTTCAATGTCTTCACCCTCCAATTGTCCAATATTTGTGGCCTCGGGACTGGGTATGTAGAGGCATACTGACTGTGTACAGTGACAATGATGGCAGACAAGGGATGTCTACCTCTGTGACAGATTCAGCCCCTGCATCCCCCAGCTGTGCCTCACTTTGGCCACCATCATCATGAGTCTGAAGAGACACTGTCTTCAGGTTGTGAAGGGGGCAACGACCAACCTCCCAGGTCACCTGTGATATAAAGGGAAAAGTATCACATTAATACCTGCACTACTATGCTGTGCAGTACTGTGTTTGAATATAAGTTAATCTGTATACACTGCTGTCACTATTACAGTCTTGTACAACCCACAGTCTGATATAGTAGGACCTGAGGTCATTAATTTCTAACCCACATGTGTAAATATTGCAGAATAACAACTCTTTAAACCTGACTCTCACGAGCAATATATAAATTATGTGCATTGTTGACATTCTGCATAACTCTGCACAATTTGCAGGTATAGTCATCTTAAAACTCCTGTCAATATTCTGAAATTAATCACTGTGGTCACATTTACAAGGCCTAGGTATGCCCACAGTGTGTACAGTTGGATCATATCTTCAAATTTGACAATCATGCAGACAGTACATTTATCCAGCCAGCAGGCCTATGATGACTCTTTTGCTAATACTGTGCAGTAAATCTACATCTGTGACAAAAATGTTTTGTACTTACCAGCAGCAGGGGCACAGCCTCTTCCTCTTCCTTTTCCTGATGGTCCTGAAAAAACAAATGAAGGAGATGTACTTTAAACAGCACTACATGTTACAGTATAACACTGGTGGTACATTCAAATATCCCCCAGTGACATAAGCTGCTATGATAACAGACATGGGTCACAATCTCTGCATGAGCTTACAATTGCAGGTAACCTGCTTCCTGGTAACCTGCTTCCCCCCACCCATAATACACCTGACACCCATTTAAAACTGTATACAGCCTGACACAATAAATGCTACAGTATTCAGATGCAGGTTCAAATAAACTTACCTGGGCTCTCCTCTTGGGTGGAAATGATGGATCCCACATCCACAACATATGGTGTGATTGAAGCCGTGGAGCTATCGTGCATTGCAAGTTTTGCCAGGAATTCCGCAGTGGCTGACAGAGGTTGTTCTGCTGCAGGCCCACAACCAGTGACCAGATGATCCCTGGCCATGTCTGCTGCCCTCCTTCTTGTCATGTTGATCATGTCTGTGGCACAGTATTACACCTGATCGTATGTTCGATTATGATGACCCACAGCATTTATTTTATAGGCCAGTTTGTCCCACAAGGCTTGTTGCTCCTCCCTATTTGCCCTACCTCTGGACAGCAGCATTTGGTAGTGTTGATGTAATGATTCAATAATGAGGTAATTTCTGCCTCACTGAAAAGTGGGTGACATCTGGCATGCATTTTAACACCTGAAATAGAAAATAATGAGAACACGTCAGGATCACACACATGGGTGCACAGTCTGTAGAGATACAGCAATTAAGGAAGGCTTTCCGTATTCTCTGCCTGGGTACACATTTCATATACAGGAGTGTGGCAATCATGTAAAGGGTGTAGAGGCAACTAGGATAGTGGCAATAGTGACCTACACCTGCTTGTGCCATGACAGATACATATGATCACACACCCAACATGGGAGTCCACTTGTAGTGTGGACCGTAGCAGGAACCCATTCAACATATGTCTATAGTTCAATGTCAAAACATAGCTGTGTAGTATTACAACTGCCAACAAAGCCAGTATACAGGAGACCTGTGTTCCTACTTAATAGACAGCATCAAACCCTTGCTGTAGTCTACATCCTCTGTAGGTGTTACACAGCTGAAGATCAATGGCATGTCACTGGTACAGTTCTAAGAAAGGCTTACTGATGTAATCCCCATTCCCCCTAAGTATAACAAGACATATGCATCATGTTGAAAAAAAAGGTTACATACCTGATGGTGTACAATACTTCTCTTTTGAGAGATACAGATATATAAGTTTCATGCCAATTAGTTCACCACAGAAAGTAACTGTCATACACAATAGTTTCCCTGTCTAGTACTTTGCCTTTTTAAGATGGTTCTCATTAGCAGGTGACTGCCTCTGAACCAATCTGTGGTTGAGTAATGCTGATTGCAGCACATACAGGTGATTTGCAGTCTAATCAGGCAATCTCATGCAACTATTGAATGTGATATAAGGTCTCAATATAGAATCCATCTCCTTTCTGATATGATGGGGTGGAAATGCTGGGGTAGAGATACTACGTCAGTACAGAGAGGATGTTTGTAGTGGATAATTATTAGATACACGTGTGTGTGTGTGTGCTTCAGGCTGCTGCAGGCAATAAGCATAGTGATAGAGGCTGCAGAATGTTGAGGACAACAACACTTATGGATAATGGTGTGACCATTGGCAGCCCTGATGTACAGCCAGAGCCTGATTGAAGGAACCTATCCCACAGGATACTGAGGTGTGCATGTAAGGTAAGTATGTCAGCCAAAGGTATTATTAACAGAGTAAAAGGCAACATGTCTGTTGTGTCCTTGAACAAGGTAGGGGTATATTTGCCAGTATGACAACCATTTGGACAACTGCCAAGTCATGTGTTAAGTTATGGTAGTCATCTAGAACATGTGTGCTGGCAACCTTTGTTGCTACCACAATCTACATATGTGTATGTTAGTTGTACAGTTGCGTGCTTATCTGTAATATCAGTATTAAATGATTGTGTGCTGCAGTCAGATATTACTGGGCCTCCTTTGTAGTATATAACCTAAAATCCTCTGTGAATGCATAATAAAGCATGACTTTACACCCTATGCACTTTCTAGTGTTTAATAGGAATATGTAAACTGTGTTCCTATCTGCAGGGGTTTGACTTCCATCACTGAACCACAGGCATTCCATCTGAAATGCATTGGGTGAATAAATACTTAATTACACAATCATTCATTGCAGAATTAACAATAGTGATGGACATATACATGTATTTTAAATGGTACACACTACTGGATTTGAATTCAGGACCGTGAGTACAAAAAAAGTAATGTTTTAAAGCATTTAACAGACTGAGCTACTGAGACAATGTTATAGAATGTGTATTTCTCAACATATACTTGCACACTTACCTGTTGTTACTTACCTAATTTACATCCATCATTATGTGCATGACTTTATAGGGATGTATTTCTCCACCACAGTTCCAGTTAAACACCTGTTTTTCCATTACAATTTTAGAAGGTGCATTTTTTAACTGTTGCAGATAGAAGTGCACAGTTACCTGCTGTTACAGACCTCACTTGCATCCATTATTCTGTGTCTGGCTTTCTAGTGATATATTCTCATACCAGACTCCAAGTTACACTCCCATTTTTTTCCATTACTCTTTAAGCAAATTTGCATGATATGGCATGATGTACAGCACTGCTTAAACTTGCTTAATGATGGGAAAATGACAAGTACTATGTTTTGCTTAAAACACCTGTGTTAATTAACAATTGTGTGGCTTGGCGGGTTGATGCACTGGTCTGCAGGTGAGATGGTCCTGGGTTCAAAATAGGGTGCAGGGGAACATTTTGAATGTGATTATTATTATTTGAAATACATATATCAATATAGCGCCATTTAGCTGAGCTTAGCGATGCTGTGTTGTGTAGCAGTGCACAAAAATTCTTTAAAGAAATGAAAAATGATGAGATAGGACAGTGGTGAAATGGGATGCAAGCAGGGGGAAAAATATAATGAAAGACAGGTAGGGATGTGCAAGAAGGATGTATGACAGAACCATAGCTATCCATTTCTTGTACAGCAACAATTGTGCACTTTAACAGATTTTTTAGCTCAGTTTGGACTATCACCCCAAAGAGAGGGGTGAGGACAACAGAAGTGCATTGTCAATTGCACCAAATAAAGTGTGTCCAGTAGACATGTGTGTGAAATGGAGGGCTATGTATGGGACAATATTTTTATTTTTTGGGACAGGTGCCCATTGTTTTTAAGGTGAGAGTGGAATGTTGGGAAAGGGACATAAGTACATGTGGGGAGGTAAGTTAGGAAGGTGAGGAAGCTTTGGGAGGCAGACAAGAAAGCAGACAGGATTGGTGTGTGAATCAAGAGTGGAGTTCACACCTTGGATGGGGAGGGTTTTGGGAATCCCAGTCCCATGGACATCACACACGGTAACAGTGTGACTGAAGTCCTCACCCATGGAATTGTCAACACTGCTCCTTCACTGCTCTTGTGGAGGCAGTGGTGGATGCCAGTGTCCAGGGTGAGGCTGCCCAACAGGATGGACAGCATGCTCTTCATCTGGCATAGGCGTGCACCGAGAATTAGGGGCAGCAACCCATGCACCATGCCTGGCAGTTCCTTATAGGTGACATAATCATCCCGTCCACTTCCACTCCCAGAGGGGAGCCCAACCCCAGCCTGTGGGCCAGACCTACCTGATGCTGTAGGTAGTGGAGGGGCAGCATAGGGGGCACCAGCAGGCTGCGGCCCAAATGTGCTCAGCCCCGGTGCCACGGCCACGGGAGCCAAGGTAGGAAGATTGCCAGGAACTGGCCTAACCTATCAAGCTGAAGTAAATTAAATATAAACATAAGGTAACAATAAACATAACCAAACATATTTTAGTATTACCATAACAGCAGATAATATTGATTAATCAAAAGGAATATAAAGGAATATAACAAGGAACACAACAATAAATAACATAAAGAAAAGTATTTTAACAACAAAGCAGTATGAAATAATAATACATAAGGCCAACATAACAGTTAATTACAAATAATATATTAATCGGAAATCATAATAATAAATAACATTAATAAATTAAAGAAGATAAGGGGTGGGGGGAGAGAGAGAAGAAATACCATAAATAACTTTGCAGGTAATATTACTACACCGATTACTAATACATACTTCTACAGATGTGCAGTTTCAGTTGTGAATACATTGACTGCAAATATTGTATAGATGATAATGCATTTACATAGCTCTCAACCTGTTAGCATGGGACAGTATGGGCCAAGCATTAACAAATGCTGGTACACAGGCACAGCTACAGGGAACTTTTTTTTACATAGTGTGCTCATACATTACTACCAAGGTGTTCTGAAAATGGATTTGCCAATAAAATGCATTCCGAGTAATGTCATGTATCTGATAATCAAGGGCCAGTCATATGGGGCACTAGTCACTACATTCTTCAACAGCGTGACAATTGAGAGGTATGTCCATGTACACTAAGTACACTAAACAGCTGGTCATTTCTCAGCTGACTACCATGGGATTAGAACCCACAAGTAGTGACTGCAGGAATAATGTGCCCTCATTCTGAAGCTGAAGACTAAGTGTAGAGCCATTTCATAAATATGAAATAGCATGGGTTCATGTGTGCACTGTACCATGCCACCTGCATGATAGTAGCATGGCATGCTGCACCATGTACACAGTAGCAGTACTTAATGTAGATGTTCATGAATCCACCCCACTGTTTTGTGACACTGCTCACCCACCTCTATTTCTAATATAAACCTTATGATAGCCATATATATTATCAGTGAACATGTTTTATACCCCGTACTTTATTCTGATTTTTTACAATTACAATATTAACATTTCTGCCCTACCTAGTTCCTTCTCTTACTGCCATTTCTTTGACTTTCTAAACACTAATCAAATTATCTATTTTCTATTTGACAAAAACACTAATACACCTCTTCAAATGCTCAGTGTTCAATATCTACTAATGCATATGCATCCTTTATACTGTAGCAGTTGACTTTATTTTATATGAATGTAATCTAGTTATCAAATGAATTTGTAATTGTTTATGTATATTACTTAATATCTCTTCATGCATATTACTCAATGTCTTTTTAATAATGTTTGTAATATGTTGTGGCTTCTCTACCCAGGCCTCTGCTGAAAAAATGGTTTTGTTGGCCAAACCCAGTCAGAAAAATCTAGTAAACAAAAGCAAAATACATAAAATAAATAAATAAGTAGCAGTACACTAATGTGTCTGGTTTATGGCACCCGCATAGACTGAAATCTACTCTCTTCCTTCAGCAAATATTTTATGGCACACATAGAGACTAAAATCTGCTTATCTCTTCATTTTACTGTTATTTATGAATGTTGGGCCAGTGCTGATCTTCAGATTTCTAGTTTTGTTGGCATTGTTTAGTGTACAGTGGCATTATTGTGCAAGTACATTTGTTTCACTCACAGTCTATTGTTGTAGTATGTGTGACAGTAAGTGTAAAATTTCCAACAATAGGCAGGGTCTACAGTGCTGGGATTTGCTCCTCTGCCCACCAATAAATGATCTTTAAACTACAAATCTTAAATTTGGTGGCTACCGGGGTTATGCCTGTTTAGTCACACCATTGGTACTAAACAAAAAAAGTATAAAAAGTCATAAAAGGCAAAAACATATGAATCACTAAGCAATCCACTTAGTGTAGCTTGTTCTCAAGAACATGCAAGAAGTTCGCACTGCTGCTTTGAGTATGGACCTACACCGTTCACACACAAAATTAGGCTTCGCATGGAACACCCCACTGACCAGAATTGTTGGCCTTGCTCCCCTGTTCCCTTTCTTACCACTATATGAGTGTTGGTGCTTTCCAGTACTCACTAGCCCATGCTAACTGTACTTTGAGTAAACATTTACATTCACACATAAGCACATTAATATTTAGACAAAGCTGGCAATATGCATCAACATTACAACCTCTGGTCCTGATTCAAGTTGTAAACTGCCATTACTCCAGATTCCCAGTCTGGGACCTTCCAGATATTGTTTCACTCTTGGTAATAAGCCAAATAATTATAAACAAAAATGTTAGCAGTTAGAAATAAATATTCTCCTATTAATAAAAAATAACATACCCAACACACTAGTAATAGGCGACTCTATAGTCAGGCACACTGATATCCCACTAACAAGGCTGGACAAGGATAAGGTAACAGTTAGCTGCCTGTCGGGTGCCAGGATCCGCCACATAACACAAGCACTCAGGTTGCTCCAGAACAAGTACAAATATGACTCTGTCATTGTCCATGTTGGTGTGAATGAACTGAGATGTACCTCCCTGGACTTCATGAAAAGAGACATGGAAGAGCTCTCTGATCACATAGCCTAGGCCGGTATGACCCTGACCCTGAGTAGCATCCTGCCTTCACCAAGAATGATGCCATAGTATAAAGAAAAAATGATAAATTTCAACAATTGGCTAAGTTTCTGGTGTCATTCAAAGGGGATCCAGTATCTGTCCACCTGGGATGACATGCTCGACAAGCCACGTTGCTTCGCAAGAGATTGCTTGCACCTGTCCCTATTAGGCTTTTGAATACTGGCCAAGGCTTTTGCTTCCCCCATAGTGCCTTTTTTAGGCAAGGCTCAAAAGATAAACCCACCACCGTAAATAGCACAAGTAACCAAAAAACTGAGGGTAATGTTACTCAACACCAGAAGTCTAAACCTCAAAATGCATGCACTCGAGGCACTCCTCAGTATGGAGAACATCAATATCTGTGCAGTAACAGAAACCTGGTTTAAGGCTCCAGAGCGCACCCCAACATTATCAGGCTATAACTCATACCATACTTTTCGGCCACAGAACCCAGACCGAAACACAAAAGGTGGGGGTGTATCTATATTCATCAAGGATACCCACACCTCCAGGTTAGTGGCACAGCACAATGCCTCAGAGATCATCCATGTGCAACTAACAATGGGCAAAACTGCAATTCAAATTGTAGCTTACTACAGATCACCCACCATGACCCAGGAATCCCATTCTGTGTTTCTGGAGACACTGGAAAATATGAAGGTCCTACCAAACTCCCTAATATTGGGTGATTTCAATTGCTCAAACATTAACTGGGAGAACTACTCAAGTACTAACTCCCTTGCCCAGTGCTTGGTGGCCTAATGGTTAAGGTGGTTGCCTTACAAACACAAGGTGCTGGGTTTGAGTCTCACAAGGGATAATTGGCTAGGCTTAAAATGGCTCACAAGGGCAGTTAGCTTAGTATGAACCTATGAACCTATGAACCTTCCTAGAATTTATAAACTCGAATGCCCTGGATCAACTGGTCAACACCCCAACCAGAGGTGACAACATATTGGACCTGGTCATCACTAACATGGGCGACCGGTGTTCTACACCGGAGGTCAACCCCTTGCTGGTTAGACCAGACCATAGACTAATCACT
Organism: Protopterus annectens; assembly: GCF_019279795.1. Lineage (NCBI taxonomy): Eukaryota > Metazoa > Chordata > Ceratodontiformes > Protopteridae > Protopterus > Protopterus annectens. The sequence continues at coordinate 115,398,091 of NC_056751.1, read as the reverse complement.
CTGGATATCCACATTCTGCCCCCACCCCCAATCAAGGAAACCACCATTAAAAACTTTTCAAAAGCAAACTTCATGTTACTTAAGGCCGAGTTGGAAAGGTTCACAGCCCCATTGCTAAAGGACAATACTGTCCAAGCTGCTGAATCCCTTACAAAGGCACTCTATGAGCACCTGCAAGAATGCATGGATCATGCTATCTCAAGCAAAACCAAGACTCACTCCTCCAAGAAAAGGAAACCAGTCTGGTGGACCCCTGCCATAAATAAGCTATGCAATAGAAGGAGGAAACTAGTACAGAAAAGAGTAAAATCCCAAGAAGGAAAGACATCTCTGGTCAGTATCAGCATGAAACTACAATCCCTCATAAAATCATCCAAAGCTACTGAAAGAAAAATTGCCAAGGACTCCAAAGATAAGCACAAAGTGTTCTTTAGCTATGTCAAGAACCTAAGTGGAAACTCTCAGATCTGCTCTGAGTTAGGGCAGAATGGCACAAAATACACTGAACCAACTGATATTGTTAACATTCTGGCAGACAGGTTTAGTGCAAACTTCACCCCCCCTCTCGCCCCCTCAAGCGCCCATAACCATACCAGAAGAATGTAGAGCCCTGGCAATCACTGACACACAGGTTAAAACAGCCCTATCCAAAACCAAAAACACAGCTTCAATGAGACCAGACAGTGTCCCAGGCTGTGCCTTACACGAGCTCCAAAATGAACTAACCCCTCACCTAAACACTCTGTTCAAACTCAGCCTCTCTGCAGGCTACATACCCATAGAGTGGTGCACAGCAACAGTTATCCCGCTCCACAAAGGTGAAGCCACAACAGACCCCAGGAACCATCACCCTATAAGCCTGACTAGCTTGGTCTGCAAGGCTATGGAGCTCATCATTATGGAACAAATTAACAGAGACATTGGGAACCTCCAAACATTGGACCCTACCCAGTTTGGCTTTGTTAAGGGCAGGTCATGCCTCCTAAACCTGGTGGACTTCTTTGAGACAGTTACCAAGGTTTTATATGAGGGAAAGGAGGTCCACACAGCCTACCTAGACCTCGCAAAGGCTATCAACACCATTCCCCATTCTGGTATTATAGACAAGCTCACCAGCCTGAACATAAACCCCTACATCACGAGATGGGTTGCCAATTGGCTCACGGATAGAACCCACATGGTGAGAGTTGCAGGCTCTAGGTCCGACTCTTAACCAGTTACAAGTGGCATCCCCCAGGGCTCAGTCCTGGGACCCCTCCTGTTTGGTATATACTTCTCAGAGGTACAGGCAAGCACAGGAGGACTATGGCTGACCAGGTTTGCAGACGACTGCAAACTGGGGGCCATAATTGACTCTCTGGCTGATACAGATATCCTCCAAAAGGGTCTCACTGAGATGGATACCTGGTGTCAAAATCATGCTCTCAAGCTAAATGCCAAAAAGTGCATAGTCATCCCATTTGGAAAAAAACAAAGTACCCATGAACTACCACATACAGTCCCCTAAATGCAGAAAATATAATAAGGGATCTGGGGATCCAAGTAGATAGTAATCTCTCCTTTGATAATCATATTGCCAAGGTGGTTAGAAAATCCTTCTATGTGGCCCACCTCATCACAAAAGGGTTCGCATCTAGAACAAAAGAGGTTATTGTGCCCCGCTACTCATCATTCATCAAACCCATCATAGAGTACAATGCCCCATTTGGGATGTATCTTACAAGACACCTGCAACAACTGGAAAGACCACAGAAGTACTTCACACAGAGGATTACTGGCCTCAAACAGATGCCCTATGCAGCCCAACTGAAGAAACTCCAGCTGTACTTGGTTGCTTACCACTTACTCAGAGGTGATCTCTGCCTGACATACAAGGTCATGTCCAACCCAGAATTGATGGACATGCTCCACCTAAAAAAAAACAAATCCCCAAGAGCCACATGCTCTAGGGATCTAAACCTCACCACAACGATAAATAGGACGTGCTGGAGGGATAAATTCCTGTCCCAGAGACTCCCCATGCTTTGGAACAGGATTTCAATCTGCATTAGGCAGAGCCCCTCACTAACACTCTTCAAGAGAAACCTCAATGAGTGGATGGGAAACAGAAAATTTACCCCGGGGATCACTGCAGTGGCTCTGGTGGACAGAGGCACAGGGAACTAATGGCTCTGCTGGACAGAGGCACAGGGAACTAATCTAAGGGGGCAGCAAAAGCCAACACATTCTGGCTAGGCTTATAGATGCCCTTGGTCAGATAGCCTAGTACTTAACCTCTGAACCTACATATGAACCTAAGATGATCAACCACAAGTTTTTAAACTTAAATAAATAAAATTACTTTATATACAAAGAAATGAGCTAAGGAGTATAGTTAGTTAAATATACAGAGAGACATAAAATTGCACATGAAAACTGAAAATAATTATTTTGAGCAAACTGACTACAAGGAAGAAAGACATGTTCAGGGATTCAATAAACTCTGTGTATGCTTCACGTGAAACTTACATAGAGTTTATGTGTTTGCTCAATAAACAGCAGTGGTAATTACATATGCATGCCACACATTGCACTTACACAAATACAAGTGACCTTTCATGTGCAGCAACAGTGTTGATGACCAGAAAACTGTGCAGAGCAGCATGAATACAGAAAGAATATGTATACAACTTTGCCTACATGCAGTATTAACACATTATAGAAAAGTGTATTCAATGCAATGTACACTACAGCAAGTATTGGCAGACTGAAATAATAGATGGTGGGTTGAACAGCAAGGGCAAATACAATGAAACATAAGTACACTGGGCAGGGAAAATGTGCTAATTAAAATGACCACAGACATGAATACAGGAATGAAGAAAGAGGAAGAGGACATGTAAAATATGGCAATGTACCCAAGATAGGATATGTCAATGTATGTACACACCCATGACAAGTCAGTAGTATAGCATTAAGTACATACGTAGATAGCACAGTACATAATGCTGTTTATACCTCCTGTGTGAGTGTATGTATATCTTCACACATAATAGTATATATGTGACTGTCACACAAGGATACATGTCAGTGGAACTGAATGATTATGATATAAACATTACTGACATACTCAGTGGAGAGGACACTTAGCAAGGATGGTGTTAGAATAGGGGGGTATGTGCATGTTGTGAAGATCTGCAAAATTACTTGCTTGAATATGACCAAAATGTTAGCATACCTTACAACCAATCATGGAAAAGGTAGCAAATGACTCAAGGACAACTACTGACAGAAGCAGACATAATCAAAAACAATTTTAAAATATTAACAACATTAATCTGTGACATTGCCAGAATATGTGAGTTTAAGTTATTAAACATGTTCTGCAGGAACAGACATGTACAACTGTAATGATTGCCAGTATTCTACAAGGGGAATTCACCACCCCTTTTCCAAAAATAAACTGTCTTTGGAGGGGTTATGTGGGATAGTGTTAAACCTGGAGTTGAATTCAGAGGCAATCCTGGCCATTTGAAAGATTTGCATGACACATAATCCATAATCCACACGTGCAAGAATCAAACCCATACCATCAATGTTATTAATTATCTCTGTATTTACTGGGTGCAACACAGAAAGATGTCACACACATGCATCTTGTACAACACCTTGAAAAGAAGTCTGCACTGTCCATTCCTAACATGTATGCATGCCAATTAATAGTTTTGTATGGGAAACAAGATGTGTGCAAGCTCACTGTACCAAATGTAATACACCTGAATAAAGCATCCCTGGCTGACACAGGTGTCAGCCATAAGGATAACAGCACTTAAAAAAAACGAACTATTATGAGTGGTTTCCCTACACAAAGCTGTATTGCATGCATCTGCCACATGTAATAGCAATGGATATTGACTGAAGCATCTGCAATTGATGTGTAAATTAAGAACTGGTGTGTTATAATGAATGGTATAGCAGTATGTGAGACTGATGGCAATGCATCAGCTATGTCCATGTGCAAAGAAACTACAGCAGTGTGAAGTCTATCTTCAATAAGTGAGGAAGCTGGCACTGTGATATTTTGTTTACATACAAAACAATGCATGGAGCACACTCTATAAGCATGTGTCAAACCTCAAAAATGTGCCACATGATCACTGTCTCTCTGACACTGCCACTGAAAATGTTATACTAGCATGAAATCCTGACATGCATGCATATGTGTTCATGCAAAGTATCAAATGGTAATACTGATGTGATGTACTGTTACATCTGTGATGCTGTACAGTCACATTATAGCTGTACCAAGGGTACACTTGGACTTCATAGTTTCACAGGAGAGTACTAGACTAATGTTGCAAGATGACATAACACCTAGCCATATTTAACACGAGTTTCACAATTTTAAATAGCTATGTGAACAAAGCTCACACAGTTATGAGTGCATGCTATGTTATCTAAGACAAATTGCCTCTATCCATGAGGGACATGGGAGCAACACCAGAACTATAATTACCATCAGTGTAGGTTACACTTGAATAGGGTCAGGAAAGGTCTTTGCTTTACGTGAATGAGAAGCTTGTCCTAGGGAAGGGATAGTGTCTGATAGTCATTTCCACCTCTCTAACATGATTTACTTTGGCATAGGCTAGGTTAACATCTTTGGAACAAGTGACCTTTGTACAGTTTGCTTTATGAATATGTAACATTTTCATCAGGGCAGGATTGTAGACTGCCCAGTAGGCCAGGCACAAATTGGCCCTTAGTAGTCTGTAGGGGACAGAATACAATGATATGGCTTTCAATATTTCCATGTAGGACTTTTACATCATGTATCTTCATTGTGCAAAATCCCTAGTGTTGTTCCAGCTGTTGCAGATGTGTGGTGAGTTACAAGCAGAAGGGTGCATTGTTCTCAATTATTGTTGTGATGAAGAGTTAATACAATGAAATTATAATGTCCTTTCATCTGGATGACATGCCCATAATTATGAGTTGTGCCATATAAAAGGGATTTGTCACCGCTTTGCACACATGGCGGTGGAACTTCCAATTACTGTCTACCTGAGTACCCAGATCATGTACCACTGGGTCTACTCATTGGGGTGTGCTATCTATATTATAATTAGCTTGGGGATTTGCTTTACAAAATGGAATAATTATGCATTTTGGACATTTAGTGTATCTCCATTGCTCTGGCACCAATCATTTGTGTGCATTAATACTTTCTGCAGTATATTAATGCTGTTAATGGATTCAATGATTGTCCACAATTTACAGAAATCCACAAAGTTGGTTTGACAAAGGCTGTCTAAGTTTTCCTTGACTTCTGTGAATTAAATGCCAAACAGGAAAGAGCCTTGTACAGAACCTCATGGTACTGCACTGGTCACTGGCCTCTTGCTAGAGGTGAACTCAAACACTTTGACTGTATGTGTCCTGTTCGTGATCCATTGGGCTACCCACTTGGTGATGTAGAAGTTTAAGGTCAGTTGAGACAGTTTCTTTGAAATACTCGAGTATGGAATGCCTTGGATAGGTCAGGTTATGAGGAATGTACATTCTTTCCCTCATCCATGGCCTTGGTGACCTTCCCAAAGAAGTCAACCAGATTTAACAGACATGATCTAGCCTGAACAAATTAAAAATGGGTTGGTTACACAGTCGGGATATTACCTATGTTCTTGTCGATAAGGTCCATAATGATTCTTTAGATTGGCTTACAGATGATGCTAGTCAGGCATATGGGTCTATAATTTCCTGTGTCAGGTGATGGTCCCCCCTTATTCAGACAGATGACTGTTGTTTTCCACCATTTTGTCAGAAAGTAGCTTGTCTGGAGGCTGTGGTTAAGTAGGGATCCAACTGTGTCTGATAGGTCATGTTTTAATTTATTGATAAGGCAACTTGGGATGTTGGCAGGGCTCAATGATGCCATGTTTTTAGCCTTGGAAAATGCACAGATGAGCTGCTCTCTTGAGAAAACATGCTGAGTAATGTTTGCATGTATATTTTGGGTGACGATAAATGGGGATAAGGGTGAAGTTTTATCCAAATCTATCAGCCAGCAGGTTATCTATTGCTTCCAGATGAGTATTGCTGGTGCCATCCACAACCATCTGTGTGCAGAGCAGTGTATTCCCCTTAATATTTTGTACTTAAAAAAGATTTGTGATAACACCTCCAAATACAGCCACGAGTATGCATTACATGATACACAGTCATTCAATTATACCTATTTCATGTCATTACATCACATCACTTGCTCATCATATGCCTATATGTTTATCATTGGAAAGGTGTATGCAAGTACTGTGATACCATATATAGGCACATTACAAATGAAGTGGTTGTGATTCATGCAGAATAGTTATCACACAAATGCTGACAATTATACGATTTTGCTGGGCAACTTCGGAATAATCCTTATGAATAGCAACATAGTTGTGCATACACTGAATTCCCCAAGGTTGCAAGTGAATCTGAACTGGTTATATGTTTGCATATATAACAGCATAACAATATGTAGATGGAACAAGGTGTATGTGCCCATGTAATTAATATGATGTAATATTGCTGTATGTCACATAGCATGATGATAGGTATACACATGCAAACATGTGCCATACTGTTAGTGTCACTGTGATAGTTGAATGAGATATGTGTAGAATGTTAATATACTCCAGTACAAGAACACATGCCTTACTAATGCAACAATGTGCATATAGCATCACCCCATGTCAACAGTTCTCAGGAAGCATATTACTACAGCTGTTATAGAAGAAATATGTAAACAAATGGCAGCAGTCACCATCAATATATTACCTCAAATCACAGATTAGAATACACTATTGTAGGGCTACCATACATCCATACTTCAATACAGCACATGTGGATGACAGCAACATTGACATGTGCAATATTTGTAGGGTCATAAACATTACTAGGCTAATGGACAACATCACATAAAATCCTAGCCATTATTATAGTCTTTAAACCAAAATTGCTATGTCTATATGATGGAAGATAGTAAGGATACATGCATATGTGTGTATGTGTTTGATTTTATTACATAATGCCTCTGTCATTATGCAACATGTGAACCACTCCATGACAGAATTAGCAATCACATATCCAGTGGTCTGCAGATAGCTTACAGACGGTCATGGAAGGGCTGTGCTTAATGATATGTGTAAGCATCTTTGAGATGATGACATCCCCCAGTGTTCTGCAGAAAGGATGTTATGTGGAAAAAGGGGAAAAGGGAATGTTGGATTCATTGGGTTATTTTAAAGGTTCTCCTGAGTGTGAGTCAAATGAAAAGTGCTACAAAAGTCATATAAAGTCTGTAATATACCACAACCACAGACACACAGCAGTTGACTAAGGTCGGATTTCAGCATTAAGCATGTGTAGGTATACAAATTGAATGCCATACAATGCAACTGTAGCACCACCCCAGATGTCTGGCTTTGTCACAGTGCACTTTATGCAGGACAACAGCATTATTGTATGCTGAGAAGAAAATGTTGGGAGGAGTGTCTGACATAGATGTGGAGTTACATCTCAGCGTAAAATTATCTCCACACCCATATTTGAATGAACAGCTACACAAGTTGTCTGCTATGAGATTAGAGCCCCAAACAATCTAGCTACCCAAGCTAGAGAACACAGTTTTTAAGGCTAGCACCAAGGCACATTTCTGATTTGTATATTGTCAGAGAATGCTTTATAGCAGATTACATCATCTGTGTATGGTTAGAAAATGTTGGTAGGAGTGTCTCACATGCTGCTCAAACATGGACTCCAGAAGGAGAGTTAACTTAACACATACACACAAGTTGACTACAGTGAGATAAGAACCCCTACCAACTAGTTACACAAGCTAGAGAACACAGTACTTAATGCTAGCACCACAGCACAAGTCTGATTTTCATCTTGTCAGAGTACACTTTATAACAGATGACATCAACAGTGTACGGTGGGAAAAAGATGTTGGTAGGACTGTCTGACACGCTTCTCTAAAATTCTCTCATGACTGAAAACACATACCCACACACAAGCTGGCTATTGTAGGATTAAAACCCTTACCTAGCTATTTATACAAGCTAAAGAACATAATACTTAACTGTAGCACCACAGCACAACTCTGACATATATATTGTCAGATGACATCATCAGTGTACGGTGAGAAGAAGACATTGGTAGGAGTGTCTCACATGCTCCTCTAAAATGGTTTCCAGATTGAGAGTTAACTGAACACACATATGCACATGCAAGTTGACTGTAGTGAGATTAGAATCCCTACCTACCTAGTTACACAAGCTATAGAACACAGTACTTAATGTTAGTGCCACAGCATGTCTGCCTTTTATATTGTCAGAGACAACTTTATAGCAGATGACACCATCAGAGTATGGTGAGAAGATGTTAGGAGGGCTGTATGAAATTGCTGTGCAATCATACACCACTATAAAATTTTGTTCTGAATGAGACTTGAGATGAGGACATTAGGGCATAGACTCGTACTCTTCTGACTATGCACACACTCAGACATACACAAAAGTTTACTGTTATGCAATTCAATCCCCTACCTAACTAGTTAGTCCAGTTGCAGAACACAGTACTTAACATTAGTGCCTTCACAGAAGTTTGATATTATTATTAGGTCTTTGTAGAGGATGACATGATCATAATGTACTGTTATGAGACTCGTGCCCAATGGCTGGATTTCAGATTTGCTTTTGTGATTGCAATGCGAAAAAAAATACGTTTAAAGATGTCTTGGTAACCTAGGTAAAATAAGCTGCCATGAATGCATGTTACAGAACTGAGACATGCATGCACCTGTTGTTCAGTATGTTGTTTAAATACACACACACACACACACACACACACACACACACACACACACACACACACACACACACACACACACACACACACTTTGGAAACAGCAGTACTGCAACTGTTGATGTATGTGTATTCACATTCTAATGAATTGATGTCCACAGTAATAGATTTTTCAGACAATATTAGTGTGTTTTGATCAGTGATGACCAATGGCTAGTGTCTGCATAAAGCCATAACAAATGTAACAATGCAGTTGTGCTCTTTATTTCTGTTGTGTACAGGACAGTGGACCAATTACTCAGGTATCATTTGCAAATGCATTGCTACAGGGCACACATGAGTCTAAGTAAGTATGTCTTCATTGAAGAACACGTACCTTACCTTCTTTTGTGTTTATAAATGCCATTTGATGAGATGGAGGCTAATTGGACAATAGCCATAGTAAGACATGCCAATCACCTGTTTAAATAGTGCATCTCTGAGAAACTCATTTGAGTGAATGACAGCAAAGTATTAGCTCATGCAAGATTACCATCTCATGAATACAACTTGAACTTGAGAGCTAGTTAGGAATGTATGTTATGGGAAAAACAGCTGACATACACTATGGTGTCCATACTGTAGTTTATATTGGATATGCTGTGTAATAACTTTTTATGACATTAAGGACTGTTGCTATTCTCTTCCCCGTTTGCACGGAGTTAAGAGATGAGCAAACACGGTTCTCTACTTAAATGAAAAATTAGTAATATTTCTATTGGTTTACCTTCCTTTGTGCAAAAAGACCAAGTGGTGATGCATGGCTGTCAACACTCTGGAAAGTACTGAGTGTAACAAATTCACCTGCTGTCTAACTTTCCCTGTGGCAACAGGTGTAAGAGCAGTAAGCTCCTAGTCAGAGCACAGAAAACACAGGGTTCAAATCCAGATCATTAACTTTTTTTACAGATGATGTTAGGATGACATTAGGTAAGTACATGTGATCATTACTGTAAATGTGACAAACAATGACTACAGTGAAGTATGTCTTCCACAATTTTTATCATTAATGCCTACCTCTATACAGTTGAAAACTCATTTGACTGAAACTCATTTTGTCTAAACAGGTATATGCCATGTTCCCCACTGTAGTGCAATCCTGAAGTTAGTATATATAGTAAGGGGGTGTGGGGGGCACAGCCCCCCACATTAGGGGTGTGCACCCCCACCTATTTTAAATGTTGTAAACCATAGACATGGATTCTTACAAGTCAAATGAATAACTCTTTCCAGAAAATAATATATACCCAAACTGTGTGTGGGGGGGCTATGGCCCCTACACCCCCTAACTATATATACTAACTCCAGGATCACATTAATTGGGAAACAGGGCATATACCTGTTTAGACGAAATGAGTTTCAGTCAAATGTGGTTTCAGTGAAGAGAGCTTTCAGCGAATTGTGCTCAGGCAATTAATTTTCAGTGAAATGAAGGTTCAACGAAATGAGTTTCAGTGAAATGTGTTTTCTATCAAACACAGTAGACCCATCCTAAAAAATATGGGCAGTATGCTTTATCACAGTAAGGACAGTTTCCACATTACATTAGATGAAGATTTCATCCATTTTCACCTGAGCATGTCACAAACAGAATCCTACAGATGATTTTAAAACATTCCACAGTACATGAGCACTGATAAACTATTGCATTAAGGTAACATGTTAGTATTATTCATCAGCACAGTCAAACCGGTCTGCAGACACCATCCATCAATATAATAGATATACACAAACAAACAGGAGTTGGATGGACAGGATGAATACAAGGACAGATGAACATGCACCTAGCAGTGTTTTTAATGGTACATTAAAAGTTATGTTTTTATTCTGTTATGATTATTAACATTACATGCTTTGTAAAATGAGGTGAGTGACACAGGGGTACAGAAGGCTTAAGAAAAGGACAACAGAATGAGCTTAGATAAATATGTGATAGCAGTGGGAATGGATGTCACTTCAGATACACATTTTTGGTCAGTAATCAATATATCTCCAGAAGAAATTATAACTGCGGCAAATTGTAATATGTGGGTGATTAAATATATCATACACATATATCATCACACTAAGAAATGATGACAGATGCATCTGGAATTGAACCCTTGAAGATATTTTATATAAAAAAACTTCAGTCAAGTGATTTATGTCAACACTTCATATAGAAATTTGCATTTTGTTACATTCAGCAGTCTAAAGAACTTTCAGACTAAAAGTTTCGAAAGTACTGCTTTTACTCTGGGTTAACTTTGTGTTTCTGTAGCACAGCGAGGTTAAGTAACATTGCATGGAGATAACTGGACTAATATGGCCAATGGCAAAAACTCACCAGGTTTTGCCATAGGACATGAATACCTATTCACCTCAACTAAGCATTGGTGCACAATCCTAAATTCCATGGGAGAGCAAAAAGTGAAGGCTTTATTATGGGCCATTTCTGACCATGTGTGTGGTGTGTGTTTCTAGTTTTTGACCAGATTAAAGGTGTGAAAATTGAGTAGATAGGAAAGTGGTGAAATGGGGGGGTAAGTAGTTTGAAAAACAAAGGGGAAGCAATAAAGGAATTTGCAGAAGGGAATTAGGAAATAACCATAGCTGTCTACTTCTTGAACATGGATAGAAAATTGGATGAATTTGGACTGTCACCACAAAACAGATGGGTGACAACACCGCAATAGTGTTGTATAGCAAATTGGACCAAATCAAGTATTTCAAGAAGACACATATGCAAAGTGGAGAGCTATGTATGGGACATTCTTTTGTGGGACAGGTGCCCTTTTTTTGATTTCAAAAAGAGAGGAATGTTGGGTAAGGGACATAGGAATGTCAGGATCAGGTAGGTAGCGTAGGAGATGAAGCAAATGTAGACAAACAAGACAAACAAGGCAGACACAGGGATGGTGGACACAAAAGGTTGGGGGATACCATGAATGGGACTTGGTAGGAGACATCAGAGACACATGCCCATCAAGCATGGAGACAGTGAGAATCTAGTTGTCACCCTCAGAATTATTACCACTGTCCCTTTCCTTGGCTCCCTGTGGGATTGCTCAACATGGGGTGTCTTTTTTGCATTTTAAGGAGCAACTTCTCCAGATGGCTGAGACGGGCACCAATGCCAGTTTCTATTACCTCATGTACCTTCCCTGGCAGCTCCTGGTGGGTGATATAGTCTGCACCTCCAACAATACTCCTGGAGGGTACCAATACACCAGGGCAATGCTACCTAATGTGGATGGGCTAGGTATTGCAGGGGCTGCGAAGGCAGTATTTCCAGGTTGCATCCCAGATATGCTGGGTGTTGGTGTCTGTGGCAGCTGGTGGAGATTGGCAGGCTGAGCTGTAGTGGTTGGCCTACCTCCCTCTGCTGAAAATCATTTTGTTTGTTGACAAGCATGACATCAGGAAGCTGTGTTCATATATATAAAAAAGAGATAAGGGATAGGGTGAGACAAAAAATAAATCAGATGATTAGAGCCATTATATGCTACATTCAAATTATTTATTACAATAAATATATTTTATTATTATATTAGCTATACAGCTTTTCAAATCAAAAATAGGATTGTGAATTGTAACAAGTAATCCTTGCAATATGCAGATATTGCATATATGTTTTAAAGATAATACAGATTAAATTAACAACATGGCATTTAAACTAATTTTGCTGGAATTAAAATTAAAACATTCTGTTTTTGGAATTTGAATGTATCTGTTACTTGTGGGAATTGAACCCACCAAATCTGAGTACACTATTACACTTGCCTAATACAATTACTAAGAGCTACAGAAGAAAACATACATACTTGCTTTTATGATTAAGATCTGCTTGCTTAAGTTGATAGTAATGTATAGAAGAGCAATAAAAATTTAATACAATCATATTCATTTGTGCTGCATATATACCCCTTGCCTCTGATTTTTTCTAATCTTTCAGCATGCACATCCCTGTTTGCAGAAATTTCCTGAGCAGCTGTAAAAGAAAGTAGAGAAAAAGAGACATGAAAGCATTTTGCATATCAGTCTTGGCTATCTATAACATTCCATATCATTTAAAGTTGCTTTACATGTATACTTACACAACTGTGTGGCGTCAGCAGTCTGAAACTCCTCCAGCCACTGGTCGAGTTGCAACTGCCTGCACCATTTCAGATCACTATAATGGTACCTGCATTGATCTTTAGTGTGTGGTATGCCAGTCACACTGGAGACAGCCTTGGTTAGACTGTTTCAAGCCTTAGACTTATAATGAGACCTGGTATAGTCCCTCTGCAGCAGCCTACTGCTGTAGCTCTTTATGAGGAGTGCAACAGATATTTTTGACTCCTCCACACCCCACTTTGAGCCCTGAATTGGGCACCATCCTTCCCAGTTCCTGCCATGTCTGCATAGGCACTCCAATGAAAGTAAAAGCATTTTCCAGCCTAATCATGATATCACATTTAACAGCCAGTGCACAAACCCACACAACCATGCCAACTGCATTTGCAGATGTTAAGCAGACAGCAACATTGCCAAACAAAGAGGAAGGCAGTTTATGAAATAGGAAGGATAATGTGAAATTTGCCATTAATTTATGGCATGTGTGCTGCTATATCTGACAGCAGTTTGTCCAGTGGTCAACACTGATATGTTAAATTACTTGGCTTTTAAGACCTGAATTTGGGGGAGGGGACATCACTTTTATGACTTGACACACATTTTGTGGGACTTACACACTGAAAAAAAGTCATTTGTACAATATGGGATTCAAACCTATGCAAAAAAGAGAATAAATATATTTCCACAGAAGAATTGTTTGCCAAATATGGTTATTACTAATATACACCTTAAAGAGGGTGTGGTGCTATACTTTGATTAACCATGCATGTGTGTGACATGACACAGTCCTTGCTTATGCATTCTCAGGTGTGATGCAGGAGTCATGTGTGACAATGTACTGGAAGTGTATTACTTTCAGAGTAGATTTTTGAGTTCTGGTTCAGACCCCACAATACATTCTGTTTACAGTTATACTTATGTTATGGGAGGTGTGTAGATGACTGTCAGTAAACTATGAAGTCCATCTTAGGTCTGAAAATACATTTATAATTACAGAATCATTATTGTCATGCTACAACAGTTACACACATAATAATAATAGATATGATACCATGTGCATTCTTAATCAACCTGCTATACATAGCTATTGTTATGTATAATTATCTTTATATTCTAATTTCTGTGAAAAATTACTGTGGGACACCCTTAATAAAAATGTGGTGTGCGCTTGATTAGAACACTGGCTCACCTGGGTTCTGGCCATGAACTGACACCTGCTGCCACAGGGAAAGCTAGGACAGCAGGTGTATTTTTACAGTAAGTACTGACCAGAGTGCTGATGGATGCACATCACTGCTTAGCCTGTTTGCACAACGAAAGGTGAAGTAAATAAAATTGTTTCAGTTTATTCCTTAAGCAGTGAACCATGTTTATGCACAGGTTAGCAATGTGAAAATTTAACCGGCGATAGTGAATATATATACTCCTTCTGTTAATACTCATCATGATCTTCCCTCAGTAAAAATAACTATTGTGGAACTCAAATTGCACTTTCCTTATTTTATCTATTGTGTACCTCAATGTATTTATCACTTGTGCTACACACACACATTTGGGTCATAGGTGTAAATCTTGCTGTCATTATCATCCAAGTTGCTGACCACTGCACAATGCTGCTAAGCATGTTTGCACTTCTTAAGCAACTGACATCACTTTTTACATTTTTATATATTTAACCATGTTTGTGCTATGCCATGTGTGCACAAATGTTAAAAAGAGAAAAACAAAATAAAAAACAAATTATAAAAAAAATAAAGTTAAACAAATGTTAAACAATGATTTGAACTATCAGAGTAATGAAATAAAATTCACAGTTATAGTTTATTTGTGTTTGCTACAGACAGCTTTGCAACAGCAATCAAATCATGTGCATATAAGGAATTTGTATTTCCTCTACAGTGTTAATAAGACAAGCACTTGTACATTCTTAGTTGTTTGTACGTCTGGCTAACATATTTATTGCAATGACTGATCACACAACCATTTCTAAATATGTTTGCATAAATGCAGCTCTGTCTTCTCTTTGCATTGTGTTCATTCTTCCCTTATCTCTGCTGTAATCTCAGACATGCAGTCTATTATGCATTTTGTATCATTTTCTTTTAACTGTGTGATAAAAATACATGGCAGTGAACAACAGTTTTCAGCAAAGGCAGGAGAGGTTTGCTATTAGTGAACAAAAATGATAAATGTGTGGTGTTTTGTTTCATTGAACAGCTCACTGAAGTTAGTTCCACACTTTGTAAGTGTATCCTAACTGACACAACCACTGCAGTGAAGGTTTTTGAATTGCTGTTGTATTTTCCTTCTCTCTGCTACTAATCATTCATAGTTGCAAGCCATTAGCAACTAACAATGGTGTAGAGTCTACACTATGTTTACATCTGCGGCATGAAGTCAGAGATTTGGTATTCAGCAGTTCTAATGAGTTCACACCTCATTTATAACTTCAGAGTGCTCAGAGGGCTGAATCTACACTATAAAAAAGTAATCATGTAGCTAGGGAACTTGAAGGTGAGGAGACTTGTGCATTTGGACAAAACAGAAGATTAGCATTCCCTTGAAGGTAATTTCTCAGCAGAGAAGGCTTATAATTTTTCTATGGTATGCTTGTAGTATTCAAAGTACAGTTTACATTTTGTAAAATGTTACAAATATTTTTATATATCCAGGACAAAATGGAAATTTTATCTGTATGGATTTCTTATACTTCACTGGTGGTATAGGCATTTTTGCCAGGCATTTAGATTTATAAGATTGACAGGTTATACTTTCAGCACAGTTATATTTTTAAAATATGATTTTTCATTGTTCTATGCAATTAAAAAGAAAAGTAATTTACATGTTGCTTGTTGCTGACACCAGTGTTATGCTTCTAAAATGACTCAGGGCAACCTCCATAGAAGTGGTGGGCATAGTGAAAAGTAAGTGCCATTTGTACATTGACTTTTCTGTTGAAAATGTATAGACATCCTGATAATTGTATATACATTACTTCTTTTGTTTGGAGTTTTGGGGGTGGCTGAGTCACCTACCATTCTGTGGTCCAAAATGAGAAATGTCTTTCAAGTGCTTTTTTGTTGAAAATGTGTAGGCATCCTGATATTTCTGTGGGAAACATATATACATTTTACTTCTTCCTTGGTTTGTACAAGCCTTTTTATGTGAGGGGGACGTGGGACAACCATCTAACATATCCAGTTGTACTAAATGAAGTGTGTTTCAAGTTGCTTAATGTTGACAGAAGGGTATACAGACTGATTTTTTTTGTAAGAAATACATTACTTACATGATATTTATCTATTTTATTCTTCTCTGTTTTATGTCACATAGGATTAAGGCATCCAAGGCTACAAATCCACAACCCCCCCATTCAGTGACATGGAAGATGAGGTCATAATACAGGCTCTGAGGCAGCATGGGGTCTTTCTACTTGGCTGATGCTGTGGGGATATGGCTGCAAGAAAGTAGGTTTGGAAACAGTTAGTCAATGATATCAATGCAGTCGGTGGTTGCAGCCAAAATCATGATGAGGTGTGGCATTGGGCTGCTGATATGATTTCATCAGCCTGTAGAAGGGCAGCTGCAGTTGTCTGGGAACAGCTGGCTACAGGGGTGGTCTTGCTACCCATCCACCACTGACACCAAATGAGAAGTTCCTCTCCACTGTTAGAGATCCAGACAGCTCAGTGGAGATTGTGCACTGTATGCTTGATGTCGGTGCTGATGTGGCTGGGAGAACAAGTATGTCCCAGCAGCAGCTTCCATGTAAGCATACATATGGCAACATTTATATCTGCTTGTAGAATAAAATATATAATTTGATTACCACTTCCTGTGATAATTGTTTTGTATCTGTACCTATACAAGAGAGTTATTCAGTACACATGGGTGCAGGTGGACATCTCAAACAAGTTTCAGTTTCAGCTATTTCTTATAGAACACACAGGCAATTGTGCATTCACTGTCCCCCCTGTACTGTTCCCATTGTGATGCTTAACTGCCATCCTTTCCTTGCTTCATTTCTTCCAGGACCATCCTCCATGCAAATTGTGGAGACATCTTCACATGGCAAGCAAATGTTTATTTGCTTATTACTAAGCATTATTTAGATATATAACTACCTGTATGTGTGAAGAGGGTATAATGAGTGTCTGTATTGCTGTACCATCTGTGATTGTGTGACCAGTTTTACTTTTTTATCATCTATATTAGTTTAATATATAGTGCAGTAGTAATTTCATTCCTGTGTTTGTTGTCTTATTATCACAAGTGATCCTGACAGTGGAAGTGTAGGACTCCTACCATTTAATGTTGGAGTATTGATAGGCTGTGATGATGAAGGTGACCAAATGGAAACACAGTCAGGGGGTGCAAAGGTTGAATCTGACACTAAGGGTGTGACTCACACAATTACTTTATTTCCTTCAGATACAGTCAGCATGCCTACGCATACCCATTCCAGATAGTGGACAGGTTGAGGGTGACACTGTTGATCAGGTTAAGTGTGGCTACTGTGGTTTCAGTGCTGGTTGACTCCAGCTGTGGCCAAAGTGTAGGTGAGGTGCCAAACAGGAGGGTTGGTAGTTTTATTCAGAGGAGGCCTGTTGTTCACCCTCTATCTGATTCTGCTGTGTTATTTAAGTGCCATTCAGGTTAAGTGTGGTTACTGTGGTTTCAGTGCTGGTTGACTCCAGCTTTGGCCAAAGTGTGGGTGAGATGCCAAACAGGAGGGTTGGTAGTTTTATTCAGAGGAGGCCTGTTGTCCACCCACCACCTGATCCTGGTGTGTCATTTAAGTGCCATTCGAAGTATGTTTAGGGCCATGATGGAGGCACAGGCATGCTCCACTAGGGTCTCTGAGAACATGCTTAGGGTTCTAGATGTGGCACAGGCTGACATGCATGACTGCCTTTGGTGTGTGGCTGATTCAATGGATCAGATGAATGAGACGATGGAATGGGTAGTGTCTGTGAAGGAATACCTGTTGGGAAGGGGACAGCATCCATGTGACCATAGGTTTGGAACACCATCTGCTGTTAGCCAATGTGGCAATGGCTGATCCTGCTCCCATTGTGGCACTACTTCCATCAATGGATGAGGTGTCCACACCCAGACGTGTTAGGCCACAGGGTTGTAGACCTGGGCATAGTAGTGACGAAAGCTCATCCATCAGATATCACTAATGTTCAGGGAGCAAAAACACATCTGACCATGGGCATGGACATGCCAGTGCAACTCCTAGCAGAGCCAGTTCTCGCAGTTGGGGACAATGGCAATGAACTGATACCTCTACCATGCATGGCTCACACCTGTCTGAAATGCCAGGACAAAGAGCTAGCACAGAGTTTGGCTGGGTTCATGCAGGCACTCAAACACACATTTCACAGTGAGGGCCGATACAGACATCCACACATAACAGGTTCATGAGGCATTCATGAGGCTTGCAGATCATTCTGTCTCAATGGCCATTTGAGAATTAGCTACATTTCTGCCTGCCTATTTTTCTTACTCACACACACTCACTACTTTTGTATCAGGCTTGGCCTCCTGCACCCTCTTACAGCACCCTGTGTAAATGATGGTAACTGTGCCATCACCTTGTTTCTATCTTTTAGATTCAGGGATACGTATGTATTTTTCCTGATGCAGAGGGTATATAGCTCTCTGAGTGTTTAGTATATGTATTGGTGATGATATTTTCAAAAGTTTTACTAATTTCTTACAGCCTTTTTACTGTTGTGATTACTACTTTGAAGTTGTTGATACATCACTGAGGCTTATTGCTTCACTTGTGAGAATGTAGGGATAATTAGACTTTGGACTGCTTTTTCTATTGTGTGTATTTTCAATGCATGAGGCATATTAGATGATAAATGGCAGAAATCTATTGACATAAATAAGTCCTGTCATATACTGATGACATTGCTGGGCAACTCACAGACATTCTAGTTAGGTACATTTTCAAGTAACAGTATGCAAGTATCTGCCATTCATTTGTGTTCTTACCCATTTATTTTCCTGTTCCAGGTTCAACACTTACCTTGATAGTCCTGCAGTTATAATTGTTGTAATTTAGGGCTGACTGTCTGATGCTAGGAGTACACAGCTATTAGGGGTAGAAATATTGCATAGTTGTAGCTCTGTCCTCGGGGGGGGGGGGGTATGGGGAAAATATATATATAATCATTGACATATGCTGCAGCGTAACACTCAGTAATTGATATATGTTCCTGGATGCTGATACCTGTGACACCCCCTACATGTCTCCTGCTGGTCTGTGGAAGGTTCCTATAGCTAAAGTTCTGAGTGCTACACATAACTTGGTCTTCACAGGTATTGGTTCCCCTTGCCCTTGCTCTCAGTTGAATGATGACAGAAGCTGCAGAGTTCCTGGAGTGTGTTCCAATCCACTCTGTAACACTCTACTATTTCCACCTCATGTAAACCATAAAAAGTTAAACAGGCCCTAAACACCCTTCCTGTTCCTGCCTGAGGTCTATCAGCAGCAGAATAGACTTGAGCTTGTTGTGGATACACGTGCAGAAGAGCAGCAGCAGCAGCCCCTAGCATTCTTTCCCTCTAGTGTAGTTTCCATGACTGTATTCCAATACATTTTGGAATTAGAGGCAAAAACCTACACTAAGTGTACATGATTGCTTTACAGCTTGTTGAATAGTTCTGCCATTTTGGATTGGTTGATTAGCATATGGTTTAGCTGCTTATGCTGTAATTAGCATCCCACAATGTTTACCATGTTTGTGTGGCTCTGCACACCATGTAGAGCCACTTATTGAATACAAATCAGAGTGCAGCTGTGTGCTTGCTGTGACATGCACATGGTTTTAGTGAATCATGTAGGATTTATTGAATCCAGTCCATAGAAACAGAAAATAATTCTTCTGGGCAACTAGATTGCATGAAAGAAAGGCATATGTCTACAGATAGAGACTTCCTAGTTACTCTTAACTAAATGAGTCCTAAGCTAAATTGTCTGAATTTCCAGGCAGAATGAGAAGTGCAGTAATAATCCACAAGGCACAAGATGCAGAGTGGTTCTTCTCCTTTCTCTCTCCTTTTTTTCTGTTTATGAACTACTTGATTTATATTTTTCATACAGACCACAGATGCAGCTGTCCAGAGTTTCACATTTACATATTAATGCATTTGTCTACCTGCTTGTTAATAGCCGTCTCCCTAAAGATTCTTCTAACTGCACATTTACAGTTACTTAGCTTCCTGGATTAGGAAGAGTCATATAACATTTAACAATAGGACAGAATAAATTTGCTTTCTGTTTCATGTGTCTACTGTACATGTCACACCCTGTGCATAATTGCTGTTTTTTTCCCAGGAGAATGCAGTTACAAGTTTCATTTATACTATTTTATACATTGCATAGAAGTAAGGTCAAAATTTCACACATCTTTTCTTGCTACTAGAACACATTTCAGATATACACTGCATGGGAAAAGGTCAGAAGTTCATCCATCTTTTCATGCCACTGAAAATTATACTTAATGCAGATTTACCTCCTGTGGATTTTATCACGCTCATGCTGTTTATTTTATCTGCTGCAGGTTTTATCATACTCAAGTGCATCTCACAAATCTGTGCATGCTTCAGTGTGTAAAAAGAGTGTGGACATGTTTCAGCAGCTCCTTACAGAATAAGAATGTGACCACTAATTTATTCTGCTGCACTCATATATTTATTTATTATGAAATACAATTATATTTAAACTATATCAGTTCAGGTATTGTGTCTTATTCTGTTCCTGTACGAATTTCTTGTGTTTTTGAATGTTGTTACATACATAGCAATTCATCTGTCCAGGCATACATAAAGTGATGGCTGATTATACTGGGAGACTGAATGACAGCAATTGTATTTTTTTTCAATTTAAAAAATAGTAGCCTGGAACTTCAGTTTTCATCATGCATTATTGACATTGAAGCTGCTGTATTTGGATGTGATGCTAAAAGGAATTCATGAAATTTATGCATGATAAAACATGACAACCAACAGTGTTTTATATGGCACTATTAGTCATTCCCCTGAGTTAAAAAAACACTTAATCCCTCTGAAATCCCTGCATACATACAATTATTACATGTAAAAAATATATTCTTCTTCAAGGACATGACGTATAAATATGATGCTTTTTTTCCTGCAAAACTTACAAGACAAGTGTATATAGTTTTACATATGTATTAGGTCATTTGAAGCAGCTGAAATCAATTACTGGGCATCATGTGTTTTGTCTGTTACTGTAATTAAAAAATAAAGCTCACCATAGTTACTTTAATAGCTGTTAATGTAACAGTAGGATACATTACCACATCAGTACATGAATTAATCTGTTTTATTCAGTAGCCAGCTGAGGTGAGAATGATCAGCAGATGTTCTGGGAAAAACCCTAGAGATCCTGCCAGTGAGTGACTGCTATACAGCCATTATAATAGTACAAAAGCTGGAAGTAAATGAGTGGGACCTCAAGCTTTACTCACAGGAATGGAATATTCATTATGCAGAAGTATAGATATTAGCAACAAAAATAAAATGTTATTACCTCCCCAAATTGTTAAATCAGATTTTCTGTTCTGTTATTGTTGTAGCTGCATTACGTTTTATGGAGGTCATACCTCTAGGAAATTAAAACAGATGGTCCGGGGATATCTAAGAGTAATTACAGAGGTAATTAGTAATTCAATATCTTATTGTTTTAGGAAGCATAAAACAGATCCTAACTGTTTCTAACGGGTAGCGTGCAGAAAGGCACTATTATTGTAAGGCAGGGACAAATTGTTTAACATATTAAATGTTGAAGGTTATAATCATATAGAAAGTATCATTTTGTGCTTGTCTGAGTGGGCTGTATATATGTCACACAATATATAATTAATAGATCAGTAATTTAAATCAGCATTTTAAAACATTTTTGCTGTTAAATAGTGAACTTCTGCAGGTCTCTGTTAATGAAATGCATGAGTGTGTGTTTGTGTGTGTGTGTGTGTGTGTGTGTGTGTGTGTGTGTGTGTGTGTGTGTGTGTGTGTATGTACACAACTGTTTCATTTGAGGTTATGAGCAAAGTGACGATTTGAGCATGTATTTATGTACCTGCATTTTTAACTGGAATAATCTGACTGAGCTTAAACACATTCTTTTCATCAGAGGGCTGAGTCAAAAAGCTTCACAGCATAAGAGAAAGATTTAAAAAGCAAAGCCCTGTTATACACTTTATTTATATACAATACATGTAGTGCAGAAAGTATAACAATAACATATATATTCACAAAGATAAAAGGAATTCTGACAAAGCATCATAATACAGAAGGTAAGTCAGCAAACATTTATACAAGTAAATACATTATTCAAAGAGTAAGCATTTCGTTAGTGTGTCATTACTCATTTCAAATCATACAAATGTTTTATGCAATTTTCAAAAGTGGTAGGAATGCTGAAATGTATGCTTCAGGTTTATTTGCTGGAACAAATTAGGATATTTGGAGAAGATTATGAAAAGCGAGATGTAAAGTGGGTGAACATGTGCGATATGAGAATGGAAAGTTATGAAAGTGTTGGTATGTGGGAACTGTAAGTAAATGCTTAGGGTGAAAGATTTGTGGTGAGAAGGGAGAATGAAATAGTGGAGAGATACAGTGGAAGATGGAATATATGAGTAGATGTTGAGGTTGGCAGGATTGTTGATTCAGTGGAGAGGTGCATAAGTTCAGTGGTAGCCATTTGAGTCAGATACACTTGCATATTTAGTTAGTGGAAAGGTAAATTTTAGGTGTTATGGGAAATAATTTTGGCATGCAATTTCTGTTAGGATAGGTGGAATTGTGTTCATTATTTCAGTAATTGAAACTGAATGCTCACACTGACTAATCATCTGTGTAAGTGGATCTTTATAGTATTATCTTTAAACTCATCTTACTTTTTGAACTATACACTTCAGTTTTTCATGTAATACATTTTGAAAATCAAATAATTCAAGATAGAATTAACAAACTCATTGTTTCCAGCTTCCTTGTATTATTTGCTGTTTTGACTCAACACTTCTTGTCATTTTTTTCACTGGATTGGTCAGGCCCTATCCAAGCGGCATTTACATATTAACATTTGTTTACCAGGAAAGTCCGACTTGGAATGGAGCCAATTTTCAGCAGAGGTCCAGGGAGAAATGCTCCAGACACATGTCTTTTTAACGTGGGAAGAAACTGGAGTACTTGGAGGAAACCCACACAAATGTAAGGAGGACATGCAGACTCTGCACAGAAGGCACCCAGGCAAAGAATCAAACTGGAGAACCTCTTGCTGTGAGGTGACAACAAAACCGATGCACCACTGTGCTGACCTTACTGTGCTTACCCATTTCAGCATAATTTCCCGTCATGTTTTTCAATGAAAAGGCAGACTGGGCACAACTTTTTTATGGGAAATGTCCAAAACAGTCAAATATGTTAAGATTATGGGTGGTATTCATAATTGTTGCACTTAAGCTTACTGGGCATTTACAAGATCTGTGCCTGCACACAGCTTAGATGCAATTGAGAAACAGCAGCTGTGCTTAGGTGAAGCTGTTTGAACCAGACTAAAAACATTGTATAAAAATGAAGATATAATGAGATGTAAATGAGGAATGTGTGAAAAATCTGTGATTATCTTTTGTCAATTAGGAGCTCTTTCCACCTTTCATTGATTTATAATTACTTTTTGATATGCATCTGGAACTCAAAAAAGCAAAACAGTGCCTTTTCCATTTCCACCCACTTTGCAGTCTTTGAAGATGCTTGTGTTCACTGCCACCTTATCTAGTTCCCTTTCTGAGGTGCTCCTCTCAGTTGTGCCAAAACCAGGTGTGCCCAACAGCACTCATCAGTCTGATCAGGAAATCTTGGACAGATGTAGACTGGGCAGAGATATAGTATGAATTTTGGTGAGCTTGATGACCAACAAACAGGGACTGGGAGTATGCATGACCTTCCTATACCTATTGGATACCAAGGTATGTATAGCTGTCACTATACTTGCCATGAACACCTTTCAAAGACAAACTAGGTACACGTTGGGTATCTCACAGACGTCTGCCATGAAGATACTTCAACAGTTCCTTGATATACTCTTGGCACATGTGAATCAGTGCATTTGTTACCCAATGTCACCTCAGGACTGAGCCAATACCATGCATGCCTTCTATAGGATGGCACCCATGTTGCTATTACAATCCTATCTGGGCCACAGGGGGAATGGTGCTGGAACAGGAAAAACTACCATTCCATAATCTTTCAGATAATGTGGGTGTATCACCAATGTGTCAGCTTAGCATGGTGGTAGTGCCCATGAATCCCATATTTGGCACACAAGCTCAGTGTACCCCCCCCCCCCTCTCTGCCTGGTAGGATTCATTATGATCACCTAGGTGGTAAGTGCAAACTATTAATACTATCAAACAACCATAGTCATTTTTTAAGCTATAGAGTGGCATAGTTACTATTGAGTAATAACCTTGTTTTGTTATCTGTCTCCTCCCTGTTTTTTTTTCCAAGTGACACAGGCTACGCACTTGAACACTGGTTAATGATACCAGTTAATAATCTCCAAGGAGCTGCTCAGGAGCCCTTCAGTACTCCCCTGTCCTAGACATAGATAGTCACTGAGTGAGAGTTTGGTCTGCACAAAGCCCATTTCTATTGCCTGGGCAAGTCTACGGGGGGTGTCCTTCAGTATGACCCTACTACTGCATGCAGAATGTTTACTGCCTGCTGCTTTCTACACAACATGATCATATATTGGTCTGATATGAAATTTCCACAGCCGGTCATTAAATTTGGAAGTGCAGCCCCCTCTATAGTTCCTCAGCCAGTGATGATAGTAATAGTGGACAACTGATGGCAGGAGTATGGCAACCCCTGCAGCGGGTTCATGCATGGGACATGGCTGTGCAGGCAAAGAAAGTAAAAGTGCAAAAATTCACATGAATGATACTCAGTTCATGCAGTGTTATATGTGGACTATGCACAGTGGTGTATGGTCAACTTACTCTGTACATCACAAATTTTCCACATATCGAGAAATTTTTTTTAAATAATTTTATATCAGTCATCATTATTACAGTGTTGAGAGATAAATGACATACCTGCTACTTATACTGGCAAGCTTTGATTTAAGTGTAAAAAAGCAGGTGTTATGAAACACATTTAGGGCTCTACTGTTATTTTTCACTGACGTTTTCATTACAGAGAGTGATGAATGTTACTGTGTTCCAGTTATTTGCACTGAAAAACATAAAGTCTCTTTTTTCTTCTTTTCATAACATATTGTCTGTTTCCTGTTTTTAGATACAAGGAAGAGCTGCAGCATCCGACATGTCTCTGGTACTGATGCTATATTTGGAAGGTGACCATAGCTCTCAGCCTCTTACAGCAAGAAAGCTGCACAAAGCTATAAATAAAAGTGGGACAAAGGCCCAAAAATAGGGACAATTTTTAAATATTGCTCTTATAAATTTAGAAAGTTGAGAGAACATCAGGTTTTACATTAGCATGACTTTTCTGAAGGGTATGAAGTCTGAAACTCAAATGTCTGTCATTATTTTCTAACTTTAATCTTTAATGATTTGCCACTAATTTGCCAGAAAACCACAATTTTATGATAAACAAACCAAAAATATGAGGCAAAAATCCGGACATTCTGCGAAAATCTGTACAGTAGAGAGGTATGAAGTTGACATGTACAATGTCCCCTAAGAATAGTGTGGGTGATGGTCCCTTAGATTGTGATCAAGTTCTGGCATGCAAGGTTGATGCTGACTTGCTCCAGTGATGGAATCTTCTAGATGCAGAGGAACCTCTTGACATTGACTCAACCATGCTGTGGGACCTTGACCTTGACTCAGAGGTTCTACCACATGTTCTGTAAGTCTGTCAAAGCCTGGCTGCCTTTTTCTTGTGTAAATTCATATGATTACCTTTAGCATTTTCTTGAGATTCATGTGTTCGGTCTACCCGTCTAACATGCATGAAGGTCTTGTGTGTCTCTAGAGCTAACTGTGAAATATGTCTTTGCCTGTTACCTCTGTATACAGGTGTAACAGTGGGTACTGCTACCTCTGAAAGGGTACTCTCTTTATTAAGGGTTTCAGGCTGTGCATAAGAAGCAGGTGTTGAGCTGCATGGTGAACCCTTCCCCACTCAGCAGAATCAGGAAGTCACATTACCGCATTTGACTTCCTCATTCTGCTGAGTGTGTGAGCATGTGTCACTGCCTACGGAGTTATCTACCTGATGTTGTGTGTGGTGGGGATTGCCAATACACTTTGTAACTATGTGCCACTGTCCTCAGGCTGTGCCATGAGTATGAGGTTTATGGCATCATTGCCAACAGCCATTCTACTGTCAACATCAGCCTGCTTCACCAGGGTTTAGGATGTGGTTGTTTCTGGTGCTGACCTTGAGAAGAAATATATGATGATGTTAATGTGACCTGTAACATGTGGAATTATTTTTATATAAAAAGTAGGATGACCACACTTTCTAAGCATTGTTTGTACAGTTTATTTCACACTTGACACTGTTGGCATACTTGATGATGAAACATGTAAAGGTGATATGTACACACATCATCCCAATTACATCTCAGATTAATATAGTGTAATTAGCTACACACTAGTCTTCCACACTAACTATGGTTGTTTCAGGAGTCTAAAAGTGACCACACCACTTCTGATGATGCCAGCCTCATCATCATCTGCATCAAAGTCATCATCCATTATAGAGAGAAAGTACCCTTCTTTTCGTGTTAGAGGTTGGAGTGTGGAAAAGTCACAACCTCCATTCTGCCTAGCTTCTGTCCTGGCATATCCCACCATATAATTTTCCCGTCTTCTGCACTGTACTAGGATGTGGATTTTCTCTGTACAACATTTACATCAAGCACTTCTTGATTTCATGCCTTGGCTTTCTCTGCTTATTTTGGTGCCCTTTTATAAAGAGATATTTCCACATGTTCTCAGAGCACCCATGAGGATGTGATTCTCCTCAGGACTGAAGTTGTCTCTCCTTTGTCTTGTTCTCTGCTACTACAGCATTTTGTAACCTGCCATCACATATTGGGGCAAAGTTGCATATACCTCCCTTGTATGATACTTTCAGTAATTCTGGATTATGCATGCGGTGTTTTATAAAAGAAAAAAAATCTGAGAAGCACAGTAAAGCATTCATTCTGAGTTTGGGGTTGGAGTTTCTTGACAGTATGGCCTGTGCTATGCATTCTTCCACTACAATAGTAACAGATATGGCTGTATGTATCTGTTGCGAAGGTGTGGTACAGGGTATATTAAATAGTAGTTCATGTGTGTCAGTACCTAATTTAATGAGGGTGTTCTGTGGTATGGTTTTGGACATTACATATTGACAGAGATCATTGTCTGCAGTAAGCCACTTGAGAGATATAGACAGCACTGAAAATGGCAACTTACTTATTCCAAAGCATTTCATGAGTAATTAAACAAATATTCTAACATGGTATGTCTTACCAGTAAATACAGTCTAATGCTGAACAGGTCACGCTAAATTAAATTGATAACTGCCCTTTTCTAATAATTCCATGACATCTCTGTTTTTAAACAATCAACTTTTAGTTACCTGAATCTCAACTAACCCTGTTTTTTTTGCATTGGACCCAATACTTTTTCCATTATGTACCCATTGTTCACTAATCTGTTAAAAAGTGCTGTAAGAGATCTGACAATGCTATTTTTGATTTTATATAGAAACCATGTATAATATTATGTCAAACGTAAGGGCATGGAACTTTTGATCTTTTTGAAACCAGTGAATAATTTATTTTAGCACAGACACAATGCCTTTTACAGGCATCAAGTAGATTCTGGGCACACTGATGTGTTCAAATTCCTTGTTGTGAAATTCCTAGCTGATAATTCCAGAGGTGATTTTTGCAAATCTCTTCCAGAGACCAAAGAGCTTTTCTTGTACCTGAACTTAAATGCTTACATTTCTCCACAACTTAATGACCATATATCACTGTCTTGTCTTCTTAAACTGAGGAGGCTTGACCATCATAAAAATTACATTTGACATATTTATATTATTATGACATACACTGTCTTCATTAATAAGCATTGGGCATGAAATTTTCAGATCTAGATGTTCCAGCTTTCGTCATGCTGGTTTACATCAAGTAAAACTCAACTCAGACACTCTTGAATGTTTTCCACTCACTTACTAGCTGAATATTAAACTGGACTCAGTCATACCTGAGCATTTAATATGACTGTGCCAACACAGGATCATAGTTGACTATACAGTTGTCTTGTGATATCTTTATTTTGCCTCGATGGATCACCAGATTCAATGTTTAAGGCTATCACTGATAAGTTAAACATAGGCTCTGATACCCACCACCTGCCACCTCCAGCTGTTCTGTATGATGTTGAATGACAACCTCAGTACTCATGGCAACCCTGCTGAGGCAGTTGCAGATCATTGCTGCTATGATGATACAAGATTATTTAGGTTTAAAGGATGAATCCATAAAACACATTCCTCCAGATTCAGCAAGCAGCTGTGCAGGAATAAGTTATTCCTGCACGGCAGGGACCGTTCCTCATCAACACGGCAGCACACCATGCATATGTATGAAAGTGCACTGCCGTGCTGTAAAATGGACATGGTTCCATGTACGAGCACAGGGGGTATGTCTGAGAGAAGAAATCTCACAATACACACGCCCCCTGCACTCCAGAATTGCCGTTCGGCAATTTAAAATGAGCGAGTATGCTCGTAACACCCGTAACCCATCAGAGTAAAAAATCTGGTCAAAGCCATAAGGGACAATCATCCCTACCAAGAAAAAAGTTGATAGAATAACAGATTTAGCATAAGCACATAGCGCACACCTCCCAACCCATCAGAGTAAGGAATGTGGACAAAGCCATAAGGTACAATCATCCCACAAAGCAGAAAGTTGATGGAATAACAGGTTCAGCATTAGCATAGATATTCTGACGGGTACAAATAAAAAAACACAACAAATACATATTTTTTTATACATGCAGTAAGTTTAAGCATAGCTGCCTGGGTGTGCCTGTTGCTTAGCTACACTTAGCCCAGCTGAAACAGCACGATAAGTTAAAAAGCAATAGACATCCCGCATACATATAAGTGTGATAGTGTAGTGGTTAGAGCGTACACTTTCCATACAGTCATGCATGGTTTGAGCTTCACCAAAGCCATTTATATGTGTAAACATTAACATTTTAATTTTTTTGCATATTGATGTAAGAAGTAACTGTTTTTTTTCAAGCAGAGTAGTATAACAGGCCTAGATGTGAGGTGTTAGTGTAACAAAGTACTAAAACCCCCATATAAACACAAGTGCCCTATACAGTATAGTCACACAAGAATAAATTAATCACAGCACATTGGGGGATGTCAGGGAAGGTAAATAAATCTAATATTATGTAATGAATGATGAATCAATCCCTTACAGGTGGTAGACCTATGTAATAAAACATAAGCAATGCTAAGCATTGCACGACTATGTTGACCTGGTATAAGCATTGTGTACACATGAATACTAAGCAATGAATCCAGCTAAGCAGATTTACCCATTGGTAAGCAATGCTGAACCTGCCCCTTTAAGCACTGACAACTTTAGCTAAGCAGGTTTGACCATAGCTTAACTTAGCTCAGCATTTTCAAAATCATCCAGTCATGGCAAAGGGTGGGGAAACGGCTGTATTTACACCTGGCAGGTGGGAATACAGCTCATAACTGGTTGCAGCTCTCCACTGTAGGCAGTATGGCAGGAGCTGGAGAGGGCATGCACTTCCTGGTGCCGTGCTAGTGCATACAGGAGTCCAAGGTCATGGCAGGACTCCTAGTAAAAAAACATGACATGAGACTGCTGCACCAGGGTTCCCAATATAAAGAGGAAGCCTTTGAAAGTTTCGCCCATGATCTCATCAGTGCCACTGGTATCCCTTGGACTAGTGGGCATGTTCAGCACTATGCTGACTTGAAATGGAGGAAGAGGGAGCTCTTGGAACAGTAGGTCCAAGAAGCAAGAGACAGGGGATATGTCCCAGAAGTGTGTAAGTATTCATAGCAATAACTGTTTACCAATGTCCAGCCTGTGTATGTGATGGATAGGTATGCATAAATGTTTCTCAATTTTCATTACAGCTGTAGCTGAGTGGGTTGTGAACCAGGAAGCCAATGCCAGCAGGTTGCAAAGGCTGCGTCACGAGGCTGGTGAGTAACAATCCTGCTTGTAGTTGTCATACCAAATAAATATAAAGGAGTAAAATGTCACCTGGCAGTATAAAAAATGTGTATGGTTTCCACTGAATCAACCAGACAATATGACAGTAATAGTCCCATAAAGGTCATATTTAAATAAAAGTGTAACTGCCTGGCAATAAAGTTCTAAATCATGGGCTGGTTGTGTTTACACTGATATTGTATGGTTTGACATGTTGCATTCACCAAGATCTGGTATGTGAATAGTACTGTTGTGTCAACTGTTTCTCACACTATGATACATAAAAAAATATGTCTAGGAATGTCTGTATAAGAATGTTGTAAATCCTGCAGCGCCTTCAGGTGGAACCACCTCAGGGGATGGGGCTCGTCCCCCAGGGAGTCGGCGTGGACAGAATCCTGTCACCCAAAGCCAGGTCCGGGGCTTGGTGCATAGCGAGCTCTAAAAGGAGTTTGGAGATCTGCTATGCCAGCTTGAGGACTGCATGGCACAATTAGGGGGTCAGCCTGCCCCTCCTGCTCGGCCCCAACACAGTCACCTTCGGGGCGGTGAAGGTGCAGTGGTGACTGCCTATGGGTGGGGACCTCAGTCCCACTGTTTCCATTTGGGGGCTCTTGGGGTTCCAATTTCCAAACACCCCTCCCTGTCCAAGGTGTTTATCCCCCACATGTGTCATATACCCCCCTGTATGATGTCTTGTCTGTCATGTCTGTCTTTCTACCCAACCTACCTCCCTAAATATACCTACTAACCTTCCCCAACATCCCACTCTTATCTAAAAAAAAAAAAAAGGGCAATCTGTTCACCAAAAAAAATTTTGCCCCATACATAGCTGTCCATTTTGCACACATGTCCACTGGACACATGTAATCTGCTCTAATTGGCTTCATAACACATTATTGTTGTCCTCCCCCCTCTCTCAGGGGTTTGAGCAGCCAAATCTACCTCCAAATTCAGTATATATGCACAGCTGTTGCTACACCCGTCCTGCACATCCCTAGCTACTTTCCCTATTGTCTTTCCCTCTGCCTGCCCCACCCCCCTTTTCACCATGTTTCCTATTACCCATTTTTTTCTTTTCTTATAAAGAAATTAGCATGGGAGTAAGCGGGAGTAAGCACTTTTAAGCAGTAATAAGTGGGATTAAGCCTGTTTGCACAGTGCTAAGCAATGCCTACACAGATTAAGCACTTTTAAAGCTAACTGTCTGTAAGCATATTTAACCGGACGTTAGCATTGCTTACCGCCTTGCAAACCTGCACAAACCAGCTTACAACTGCTTAAAAGAGCCTTAATCACTCAGTATCCAACAGCCTTTGTTCTGCCCAGCAACAAAATAATCAGCCTTTGTAAGTCTCTAACCCAGGACCCTGTACACCATTGCCACAGCAAGCTACCACTTAGCCATCTAAGCTACAGATATGCATGATGTTTTCTCAAACATATCATGCAACACAGTCATTCAACAATAGGGAAAATGTATTTATATATGTATATAAATATATATATATATATATATATATATATATATATATATATATATATATACACACACACACATATATATATATATATATATATATATATATATATATATATATATATATATATATATATATATATAAATCTCTCTCTCTCTCTCTCTATATATATATATATATATATATATATATATGTAAACATATTAAGTTTCCCCCAGTACCAGCTCGCTCCAAATCGATGTTCCGTGGTAATAAACCACACCATACAACCTTTTTAAATTCACCTTTTTTAATATTTAGTGAGCAGGTACACTCTTCAGTGCACAAACGATGTCTCAAAATAAGGCTCAGCTACAAACACAAACCAGTTTCACCGTATAGGCTTCATCAGTGTAAAGTCATACAGGAAGTGACATAATTCCTTAGTGATATACTCTCCATTTAAAACCACAGTGATCTTTTTTCTATTTACTTTTTCATAATTACCCTAATGTCATGGAAACACATAGAGCATTTTAAATTATTACAAGTTTTCATTTAATCCTGGCTTATACAGTCCCCCTAATTTGAGTATCCAGGTTTTTTCTTTCCTAAGATCTCATGTTTTTTCGTTGTTGATAACCCATCACCCTGAACTCTATCAATACCCACAAATATAAAATGTGTCCCCGCATGTTCCAAATAATGCTTATATAATGCACTACGCACTCTTTTGCAATTTATATCACAAATATGTGTGGCTATACTCTGTTTAAAAGGCCTAGATGTTTGTCCCACATAAAATGCTCCACATTTACATCTTCTTCTTCTTCTTCTTTTGGCTGCTCCTGTTAGGGGTCACCACAGCAGATCAGCTGTTTCCATTTCCTCCTGTCCTCTGCATCTTGCTCTGTCACACCAACCACCTGCATATCCTCTCTCACCACATCCATAAACCTTATCTTAGGCCTTCCTCTTTTCTTCTTATCAGGCAGCTTCATCCTTAGCATCTTTTTCCCAATATACTCTGCATCCCTCCTCAGCACATGTCCAAACCAATGTAATATTGTCTCTCTGGCTTTGTCTCCAAATCTTCCAACCTGGGCTGACCCTCTAATATACTTATTCCTAATCCTGTCCATCCTTGTCACAC
The DNA here is from genome assembly GCF_019279795.1 of Protopterus annectens. NCBI lineage: Eukaryota > Metazoa > Chordata > Ceratodontiformes > Protopteridae > Protopterus > Protopterus annectens. The sequence continues at coordinate 115,365,216 of NC_056751.1, read as the reverse complement.
CCAGTGCAAATCTTAACATCTTCAACTCTGCCACGCCAAGCTCTGACTTCTGCCTTTTTGTCAATGCCACTGTCTCCAACCCGTATAACATAGCTGGTCTCACTACCCTCTTGTAGACCTTCCCTTTCACTCTTACTGGTACTTGTTTGTCACAAATTACTCCTGACACTCTTCTCCACCCACTCCATCCTGCCTGTACTGTCTTCTTCACCTCTCTTCCACACTCACCATTACTCTAAACTGTTGATCCCAAGTACTTAAACTCATTCACCTTCGCCACCTCTACTCCCTGCATCCTCACCATTCCTCTATCCTTCCTCTCATTCACATACATATATTCTGTCTTAGTCCTGCTGACCTTCATTCCTCTTCTCTCTAGAGCATATCTCCAACTCTCCAAGGTCTCCTCCACCTGTTCCCTACTCTCACTACAGATCACAATGTCATCTGCAAACATCATAGTCCACGGGAACTCCTGTCTGATCTTGTCTGTCAACCTGTCCATCACCATTGCAAATAAGAAAGGGCTCAGAGCTGATCCTTGATGTAATCCTACCTCCACCTTAAACACATCCGTCACTCCCACTGCAGACCTCACCACTGTCACACTACCCTTGTACATATCTTGTACCACTCTTACTTACTTCTCTGACACTCCCGACTTCCTCATACAATACCACAACTCCTCTCTAGGCACCCTGTCATATGCTTTCTCTAAGTCCACAAAGACACAATGCAACTCCTTCTGACCTTCTCTATACTTCTCCATCAACACTCTCAGAGCAAACATTGCATCTGTAGTGCTTTTTCCTGGCATGAAACCATACTGCTGATCACTAATCATCACCTCCCTTCTTAACCTAGCTTTCACTACTCTTTCCCATAACTTCATGCTGTGACTGATCAGTTTAATCCCTCTGTAGTTACTACAGCTCTGCACATCACCCTTATTCTTAAAAATCGGTACCAAAACACTTTTTCTCCATTCCTCAGGCATCCTCTCACTTTCCAAGATTTCATTAAACAATCTAGTTAAAAACTCCACTGCCATTTCACCTAAACACCTCCATGCTTCCACAGGTATGTCATCTGGACCAACAGCCTTTCCGTTCTTCATCCTCTTCATAGCTATCCTTACTTCCTCCTTGCTAATCCACTGCACTTCATGATTCCCTATCCACACATCATCCAACCTTCTCTCCCTCTCATTCTCTTCATTCATCAACCCCTCAAAGTACTCTTTCCATCTGCTCAACACACTCTCCTCGCTTGTGAGTATGTTTCCCTCATTATCCTTTATCACCCTTACCTGCTGGACATCTTTACTAGCTCGGTCCCTCTGTCTAGCCAATAGATACAGCTCCTTTTCTCCCTCCTTAGTGTCCAACCTTTTATACAACTCTTCATATGCCTTATCCTTAGCCTTTGCCACCTCTCTCTTTGCCATGCACCTCATCTCCTTATACTCTTGTCTACTTTCTTCATCTCTTTGACAATCCCACTTCTTCTTCGCCAACCTCTTTCTCTGTATACTCTCCTGTACTTCTTCATTCCACCACCAGGTCTCCTTGTCCTCCTTCCTCTTTCCAGATGTCACACCAAGCACCCTTCTAGCCATCTCTTTTACTAGCTCTGCTGTAGTTACCCAGCTATTCGGTAACTCTTCACTGCCACCCAGTGCCTGTCTTAACTCTTCCCTGAACATCACCTCACAATTACCCTTTTTCAATTTCCACCATTTGATCCTTGGTGTTGCCCTCACACTCATCCTCCTCTTCTTGATCACCAATGTCATCCAACAAACCACCATCCTATGCTGCCTAATTACACATTCCCCTGCCACCACTTTACAGTCTCCAATCTCCTTCAGAGTGGCCCTTCTACATAAGATATAATCCACCTGTGTGCACCTTCCTCCACTCTTGTATGTCACCCTATGCTCCTCCCTCTTGTTAAAATACGTATTCATCACAGCCATGTCCATCCTTTTCGCAAAATCCACTACCATCTGACCTTCTGCATTTCTTTGCTTAACACCATACCTACCCATCACTTCCTCATCCCCTCTGTTCCCTTCACCAACATGCCCATTGAAATCTGTTCCAATCACCAGTCTCTCACCCTTGGGTACAGTCATCACCACTTCATCCAACTCACTCCAAAATTTTTCTTTCTCATCCATCACACACCCAACTTGTGGAGCATATGCACTAACAACATTCATCATTACACCATCAATTTACATACTGCCATATATATCATCCAATCTGTATTGCATGTAATTAGAGTCTTGATGTCAAATACCTTCATAGTGTTGACCGATGTGAAAGATTTGATTCTAGAGACCACTTAACAATAAACACAGTTTCCACAAAAAGTACTGCCCCTTGATGTTACATTCTTGGACATTTGTCCCATAAATAAACCTTTTTTATATTTATTTAGGTATTCACCTACAATTCTACCTCTTCTATATCCAAACTGACATTGTTCCTCCAGTAAATCCTCAAAAAAGGGGTCAGACTTCAGAACTGCCCAATATTTCTGGATGATTCCTTTAATCTTAAATGTATTTGATCCAAAAGTGGTAATAAATCTTAACCTCTGTGTTTCTGTCCTTTCTTCCCCTCTTTCACTATTTGATCATAACAACATTTTTCTCTCCTGTTTATTACTAAACTCATGTACTTTAGAAATCAATTCTTTAGCATATCCCCTTTTTTGGAATCTAGACTCCATTTTAATAGCTTCTTCTTCAAAACAATGGCCAGTACTACACAAATGTCTCAGTCTCAAGAATTGTGCCTTTGGCATATTGCTTTTAACATGGGCTGGATGACAGCTGGTGGTGTCTAAAATGGGATTTTTTGTAAATGACTTCCTAAACAAACTTGTAGCCATTGTACCATCTATTAATTTGGAAACATTCACATCCAAAAAATCTTTATTGAATGACTGAATTTTCCCAACAAACTTAATACCCAAGCTATTCATATTTAGGTAAGCAACAAATTCATACCAAGTTTCCATAGATCCTGTCCATATGCACCAACAATCATATAGAAATCTACGCCACATATTTATAAGTTGTTTATATCGATTTCCATCATGGTATGTCAATCTATCTTCCAAAAAACCCATGAATAAATCTGCATATATGGGTGCAAAATTTGTACCCATAGCTGTACCTCTGATCTGTAAATACCAATCATTCTTGTAGAAGATGGCATTGTGTTCCACAATTAACCCTGATGCCTTAAGTAAGAATTCAATCTGCATATCACTACATAATCCTGACCTTTCTGCCCAGTATTTTACAACTTTTAACCCACCTTCATGTGGAATGCTCGTATATAATGACTGAATATCCAAAGTGCATAAATATGCATGTACTGGTACCTGGATGGCATCCATTAATTTCACAGATTATTTGCTGTCCTTTATCCTAGCCCTTACCAAGGGCAATAATGGTTATAATTGTTCTTCCAAAAACTTAGACAGCAGTTCAGTCAAAGAGCCTCTACTGGAAACTATTGGTCTTCCCAGGGGGATTAACTACAGTTTTATGAATTTTGGGCAAAATGTAAAAATAGGATGGTTCAGGGTCATCCACCTTTAGTTGTTCACTGATATCTTTCAATAACATACCCCCTAAAACCATGTCTTCCAGAAATTTATCAGCTGTAAATTTGAAACCTTGCCCTGGATCAAATGGTAATTTAATATAAGATGTGACATAATTCAATTATCTCATGACCTCTACAACATGCTTAGCAGATTCCCACAAAACTATAGCCACTCCCTAATCCGCTTTTACCACTACTAAATCATCTTTATCCTGTAGATTTTACAAAGCTATCCTCTGGTCAAATGTTAGATTTGCACTATAATTTCTAAAAATGCTATTCTGATTTAAGTGTAAATCACGTAAAATACGTTCTTTAAATAGCTTTACTACTGGGTGGTAAGGAGGTTGAAAGGTAGATTTTTTTGATTCTGAAAGTGGGTTCTACTACATTTCCAGGTTTATTGCTATAATAATATTTTAGGTTAAAATTTCAACAAAAACTTTTCACATCAGCCACTACAGAAACATGTGAGAGATAAAATGTAGGTACATAGCTTAAGCCTTTATTTAGCACATCACTTTCGTCTTTACTTGGGGTATAAGAAGTGAAATTAACAATCAAATTATTTTCATCACATGCATCATCTATTGTAGTTCGCTTTGCCCTTCTAACATCGGCCTGAAAGTCTTTTCTACATTGTTTATGTTTATGTTTTCTTCCTCCACGTCTAAAGGGCCCTTACTCCGTTTCTGTACAGGTGATAGGCTTTCAACACTGTCCACATTTTCTATATCCATAAATAGAAAAAAAGATCACTGTGGTTTTAAATGGAGAGTATATCACTAAGGAATTATGTCACTTCCTGTATGACTTTACACTGATGACGGCTATACGGTGAAACTGGTTTGTGTTTGTAGCCGAGCCTTATATAGACACATTATTTGTCCACTGAAGAGTGTATTTGTTCACTAAATATTAAATATTGAAAAAGGTGAATTTAAAGTCTGTTGGGAAAATTCAATCATTCAATATAGATTTTTTGGATGTGAATGTTTCCAAATTAATAGATGGTACAATGGCTACACGTTTGTTTAAGAAGCCATTTACAAAAAATTCCATTTTAGACACCAACAGCTGTCATCCAGCCCATGTTAAAAACAATATACCAAAGGCACAATTCTTGAGACTGAGACATTTGTGTAGTACTGACCAATGCTTTGAATAAGAAGCTATTAAAATGGAGTCTAGATTCCAAAAAAGGGGATATGCTAAAGAATTGATTTCTAAAGCACATGAGTTTAGTAATAAACAGGAGAGGAAAATGTTGTTAAGATCAGATAATGAAAGAGGGGCAGAAAGGGTGGAGACACAGAGGTTAATATTTATTACCACTTTTGGATCAAACACATTTAAGATTAAAGGAATCATCCAGAAATATTAGGCAGTTCTGAAGTCTGACCCCTTTTTTGAGGATTTACTGGAGGAACAATGTCAGTTTGGATATAGAAGAGGTAGAAATATAGGTGAATACCTAAATAAATATAAAAAAGTTAATTTATGGGGCAAATGTCCAAGTATGTAACATCAAGGGGCAGTACTTTTTGTGGAAATTGTGTTTATTGTAAAGTGGTATCTAGAACCAAATCTTTCACATCGGTCAACACTATAATGGTATTTGACATCAAGACTCTAATTACATACAATACAGATTGGATAATATATATGGCAGTATGTAAAAGTAGAGCATTTAATGTGGGACAAACGTTGAGGCCTTTTAAACAGAGAATGGCCACACATATTTGTGATATAAATTGCAAAAGAGTGCGTAGTGCATTATATAAGCATTATTTGGAACATGCGGGGACACATTTTATATTTGTGGGTATTGATACAGTTCAGGGTGATGGGTTATCAACAACGAAAAAACATGAGATCTTAGGAAAGAAAAAACTTGGATACTCAAATTAGGGGGACTGTATAAGCCAGGATTAAATGAAAACTTGTAATAATTTAAAATGCTATATGTGTTTCCATGACATTAGTGTAATTATGAAAAAGTAAATAGAAAAAAGATCACTGTGGTTTTAAATGGAGAGTATATCACTAAGGAATTATGTCACTTCCTGTATGACTTTACACTGATGACACCTTTACGGTGAAACTGGTTTGTGTTTGTAGCTGAGCCGTATTTAGAGACATCTTTTGTGCACTGAAGAGTGTATTTGTTCACTAAATATTAAAAAAGATGAATTTAAAAAGGTCGTATGATGTGGGTTATTACCATGGAACGTTGATTTGGAGCGAGCTAGTGCTGGGGAACTTAATGTGTTTATGACTTATTGTCCGTACACAGCTTTACATCGGGAAAAGCCAGTGGTTCATGCACCATTTATGTGAATATATATATATATATATATATATATATATATATATATATATATATATATATATGGGATCAGCACTGATCCCTGAAGGAACCTTTCTCCGAAGCGCAAACCACCTGGCATACTTCTGCACAAGTGCTTTTTACCAAAAAATCACTTTCGCGGAAGTATGCCTGCAGCTAGAGGGAGTCGTGGGGGAATGACTGTTGTGGAGATCATACTATGGTGCGGATAAGGGAATATTCCCTTTTTTCTCACTGTAGTGCAATCTCGGAGTGAGAATATTGAAGTAGGGGGGTGTGGGGCACAGCCCCCCACATGGGGGGTGCAGAGGGGCTTTCCCCCTGCATAAAAGTAGATTTATTGTTTTTTTTTAACACACTTTAACGAAAGCACTTTTTCGGTGAAAGCATTTTTGTTAAAGTGTGTTCAGTGATTGTGGATTCGGACTATTGAACTTTTGTTCAATAGTCCTAGAGCCATATATATATATATATATATATATATATATATAGATAGATAGATAGATAGATATATGTGTGTCTGTAGTGTATTCAGACATCAGATCCACACTCTGAGCCTCTCACTGCAAAACATCTGACCAAAGGCACTGCAAATGGGGGTGAAGGGGCCCAAAATAGGGACCTCTTGTAATTATTGCCATTATCCCTTCCTTCACAGTTGAACTGTTCTGCCTTGCGACAAACTAACCAGCCCTTGTAAGTCTTGAACCCAAGACCCTGCACAACATAACCACAACAAACTACCACTAAGCCATCTGAGCTGTAAGATGGTAGGATGATTTCTCTAGCATATCACACAGAACAGTCAGTCTACCATAGGGAATATACAATGTGGAAGCACTAAACATTCTAATGATACACACGCACACACACACACACACACACACACACACACACACACACACACACACACACACACACACACACACACACACACACACATATATATATATATATATATATATATATATATATATATACATACAAATATAAATACTTATAGATATATATAAAAAGAGTATATATGGAGGGTGCACAGAATATCAAACAGCCATTATTTCTACAGTTTCCACCTTTTCAAATGACCAATGTCTGATTCTTTCCTACAAATGAGAATTATTGCATGAAACATATACCCACACACAGTGCAAAGGACATGATACCACACACAGTTTGCATACATATAAATTTTTATGTGTGTACTATTTCAGTTGTTTATGCCATTTCTTATAGCATTTAGGTGTTTGAAATGCACAATAACTGATTAATGCAACTTTTAAAGAAAACATATGATACAGTAATCTGCAAAACATAACATACTTTGCTGTCTAAGCTAAAGCCTTCAAGTAGTACAACAGCAAAAAACACACTTGCCTTGAAGATAAGAATCAATCAACACTTAATTACAGATGTAGTTCAACAGCCTCTAATTACACTCTGTAGTCAACCCCCTAGGGGGAAAGGTATCAGTTGGCACAATGTAAATGTATTTGTTACATAACAACGCTTAACTTAAAATGTCACTATCACACTGACAAACAGAACTGTCTGTAAGACAGTAAGCTCTAGCCCACCACTGTTCCCATGGTGAAATGTATGAAAATGTACATCCATATATCTTAATGTTTCTTGTTACTGATACCCTCACATGTTGTAACAGCTTAGGTTAAAAACATTTAATACCCCTTCCCCATAAAATGTCTTACAAGGACATATAACAGTGTTCTCTATACACTGACCTCCAGACTGTACAGGGTCACACATGTTTTTTCCAGCTGTAGCCCTCATGTATATGGACCCTACCCCACAACATCACTGGAATGATAGCAGGAATGTCAGCACTAAATAATGATAGACCATTACCTATCAGTCTCTTACTGTATGACATCTGAACAAAGCCTGGTATATAGGTGGAGGACAGAGGCTGAAACACAGGGCCATCTTTGAAATAATGCTGTTATACACTGTGAAAGTTGCTGGTGTTACAGGATTGGTTGCAACATACCCTTACTCAGGAATATGAAGTCAGAAACACAATGGATGTTGCCATGTCTTCTTCTTCTTCTTTTGGCTTTTTCCCAGTTAGGGGGTCGCCACAGCAGATCACCTGTTGCCATGTACTGATAGCAATCAATGGAGAGAATGCCACTGATATGTCAGGGACAAGATCTGTGTGGGGAACAGACAAAACATAACAGCCAGTCCTCTGGCCATCATGTGGACAGGCCCACAGTTCACAGCCATACAGACAGATTGCATTCCATGCAAAATTAGCATGTACACACAAACCCTGTAAAACTAACCATATTAAATGCATATAACAGCAATGCTCACACACTGTCCCTAGGTCTGGAACCTTATATAAGCATGTAGTTGGCCTGTTTCCACAAGTCCTGTTGTAAGAGGTATTCCTACCTGCTGTCTATAACACTGCTGCCCCCTCACGTCAAGGATGTCTTCTATACAGGCAAGGTAAAGGGACAATGCCCACATGATATAGTTATGTATAGTAGTGGGTTGCTATGACATTGACTATTGGAAGAACTACACAGCTCCCTGCATGCAATTAGCAACTGCGGAACAGCAATTGGTGCAGAGGCCATCACCTGAACATGAGCATCACCTACAAAAACCATGCTTCAACCTATTCAAACAAGCTTGATCCCAGTCATGGAGAGAGAGAGAGAGACACACACACATACAAAAAAACACATAAATAAAATCTCAAAATAAGAAACAAGAAGACATCCAGTACACAGAAGGAACCTGAAGATAAACCAGGTATGTGAAACATGTAAGCATGTAATTGAATGTAGTACTTGGTCTGTAATAATGGGATAGATGATTATGAAAGATGTATATGTGCCATCAATACTTGCTGTAATGATGTCCTGCTGAACAAATGCTATGGACATAGCATCCGGATCTGTCTGCAGTGGGCCATACCTGTCAACTGTGCGGATATTCACAGATTGTCAAGATTTAGCCATCATAGTGTTTGTTCTGTTTATCCAAACATCTATATTAGTCTGGCAAATAGCTGAAGGTGTAAGTAATGAATTCATGACAGACACATGAGTTTCAGACCCCACCCCCTTCAGAACAGTCATGGCAATGCAAGATGTATCATACTACAAACTTCAAAGGTTTGTAATAGGGATAGCTATGATCTGTCCCTATATATCCACCCCTAATATTAGGCTTTGTCCACATGTGATGCTCTAAGAGGTGGATAGGTTGGGTCACAGCTGAAGAGCCTGATACACCCTAGAAAGGACAGCTCACATAGGATAACCACTAGTGTGTCTGTCAAACAGTCATGTCTGTGCCACTGCTAGGCCAGTTAATGGGATGGTGCCCATATCCATATGTTACCTGTGAATATGGGGTTTATATCAGTCCATCAAAACAGCTGAATAGTGAATACCAGATGTTCGAACTGTAAAGTTCGAACACTGGTAATTGTGAAGCTATGGCCCACCAAATTCTTTCCCAAGGAAAGAATTTGGTGGGCCATTTCTGTGGCTTCGTGAGTATCAGGACTGTGGTGGGAAGTTACGGGTCGGGTTCAGGTAAGTGTGCGATTGTGTGGATGTTAGGGTTAGGGCACTGGTTAGGTGAGTTAAGGTTAGGCCACGGGTGATGGGGGTGTGCAATAGTGAAAGACTTTAGGGTTAGGGCGGGATAGGTGAGTTAGGGTTATGGCGGAGTTCAGGTGAGTGTGTGATAGTGACGGACCTTAGGTTTAGGGTTTGGGTTAAGGTAAGTGGATAGGTAGTAGTGTCTGTACAGTTTAGTGTAGGGTTAAATGTAGGATCTTGAGTGTATGTGTGTGGATTGATGTTGTTTTGGTGTGTTTGTGTTGCGTGTGTGTTTCTTGGAACAGCAATTTTTTTCCCTGAGAAAAAAATCACTGTTTTAAGACTTCAATGTTTTTGCAGTTCGTGGTTTAAAGTTTGAACATATGGTGTTCGAACTTCAGACATTTCGATGAACTGATATAGACCCGTGAATATGAGTATTATACATGTTTGTATTGTAAATCTAGGATACCTACATACGGCATCAGTATAGTAAAGCACTGTTGCAGATGTGTGTGTTAAACTGCATGTGATATATTGAATTAATAATATTCAACTGTACAGTGTTCTTCTGGACAATGTTCACAGCTGTGACAGATATGTGTAGTCGCTTACACATATACTTGTATTATGGCAGCCATATTGATACTTTATCAAAATTCACTTCCCTGTTTTGTCACCAGTGATGCGGACAATGACCAGAAGTCCTGGTATAACAGGTTGAGATGTATAATTGAGCTGCAAAAATGTAAATACAGTGTGCCATAATTACACAGAACACAAATGTGTACCACGTATCTCCTGAGCATGTGTATGTATGTATGCGTATGTTCAGCTGAAAGGCACAAAAGTAATAACATGGGTCACAAGCAGTCCAGAAAATAGGATGTGCATGTTGCACATGTGTGTAATATCACTGTCACTGCATACAACAAAATAAAATGTGTACAGCTACTGATTGTTACATTGCCCTGACACTGATATGGGTACTACAGTAGCCATGCTTATCAGTTAGTAATCAGAGAAGTGTACAACTTTGTTACGACCCACTGTCCATGCCTACCACTAACAGCTATAGCAACACCCATACACACTGGATATCAAAGTGTACACACACCTGTTGGAATGCCAGGTCTGTGTGCTGTATGCCAATGAGACCACAGAAAGTCATGTCAAAATGTTTCTCACCTCAAATGTGACCCATAACCTCTACAATTCTATTGAAACAGAAACAAAGCTGTGTCATAGAAGGTGAGCGGCCACTGCCAAGTGAAGATGTGATATGACGTTAGAGTACAAACCAAGACAAATGGATGCTGTAATCATCTCAACAGGTGTTTACACAACATATCAGTGTAAGGGTGTGCACACACATTCAACTGGCTTACTGTACTGAGTATTAATTCCCATATGTTTCCACAGGACAGGTTATGTTCCCTATTGACCTGAGCAGGCTATAGGACACATCACAGGTGGGGATTGTATTGATGTGCTTTTGTGGGGTCATATTCCAATTGCACAAGTACCATGCATTGTAAGAGGGGTATGTACACTTCATATCCACTGTAGCTATATGGAATCATCAGTACCTTACCTGTACAACCATCCTCCACCAACAATAAAGTAATCCACCTTGGTGGACAGCACCAAGACACAAAGCACATAATAGGTTGCTATAGTGTCTGTACAGGGACACATAGGTGCAGACCACAACTTGGAAGCAAGTGCACCTCTATCTGAGCAAGCATGTAGGTTCACAGGTGACTTCCTGTAAGGCTGAATATGAATAGAAATCAGACATATCCAAACAACCAAGGCCAATTGTAACCATGTCTACACATATATATGCAGTCTCAGAGCCAGTAACACAAGTCAGCCTGTACTGGGTGTAAAGCACACCTCATACACACATGCCATGGATACAGGCAACTTGCATCAGACAGGATAGGCAGGAACAGTGGCACCCTGTCCACAACATTAGTACAGGGGGATATGCACATCACCCGCACTCCTGCCCACATCAGTGGTGAGCATGGACATAATGCCAACTGATGGCACCAGCAACAAGTCTCCATGGCCTATGAGAACATCACAGTTTGCCTCCTACATGAACATAGGCATGTGCTCACAGTTCCATCACACACTACAGTCAAACACACACACATGCCACCATCCACACACCATCCACATGGAAGATGGCCACTGTCATCCCTCTACACAGAAATGAATGGTGAATAGTGAATTATGCCATTAAGTGTCCAACATTGGGGGAACTGGACAGGTCAGGGCCAGGAGTGTAATGCAAGATGTTAAAGCCATGATAGCTTACAGTGTTATGGTATAGTCTGGGTTATTTGCAAGTAATATCCACTGTTGATGTGCATGTGGACAACCGTATGAGGTCCTGTGACCTTTTTTCCTGTTTATGCCTTCCAGGTACAATGTCCCAGGAATGTCTCATAGCATTCACAAACTTGGAAAATGATGCAGGCATCCAGTACATCATCATGTATCATGCCATCCTCTTTGGCTGCAAGGTCCAGGATCTGCAGGAGAGGACCGCCCTATGGAACGAGCTCACCCACAGTGTAAACGATGTCAGCCTGCACAACCAAAATGATGAGGAGGTGTGGCATCAATGCACCGATCTGATCTGCCATGCCCGCCAGCATGCTGCTGCAGTTAGGAGGGACCAGCTAGCCACAGGTGGAGGTCATGGCATCCAGCCCCCACTGACACATGCTGAGGAGCTCCTCGCCAGCCTTGGGGCACCCACCCGCCAGCCATGCCGGCAGGCTGAAGACAACATTGTGGAGGTGGGTGCCACCCACACAATGGATGGGGACCATGCAGGTAAGGCCCCAGGAAACATTACTAGACTACTGTTGCTTATCCATTTTCATCTGTTAAGTATCTACATGCATATGGCAGATAAGATAGTCTGTTGCTGCAGTGTAGTAATGAACATATGTGCAGAATCTCTAGTATTGTGGGTTTGTACTGTTGATGTACTGAAATGCTGCTCCCACCCTGTGTCAATGCCACAGGTGTGGCTACTGACATAACTTCTCTCTCACAACTATTTAGGTCCCTCTATTATACAACTGGGGCAGCAGCCTGTAGCTGGTGAATATGGAGTTGTTTTGTTCAGGTTTGCCAGTACACCGGCCATGTTATGGCCATGCTATTTGCCATGCACACATTTAACACACCTACCCATAATGCTCAGGTACATGTTCACTTATTGTTGGTGTTAACTGCACTACATTACAATGGTCACCATGGTGGCATATCTGAAGGGTATGTAAGAGTCCTGCAGTATACCTAACAACCTGTCAGTGCAAGATGTGTGGGCAGAGATGAACATAATGGTGGGACAAATGGCCTACAGTAGGGACATGTCTGACACATTACCCTTATACAGTGGCTACAGCAGTGTATACTCCACTATTACAATGGCAACTGTTACTGATATAAACAACAAATCACAATACCACATTCCACACATTTTACAACCTGTAATGTGATCCTAATATGAGCAATGAATGTGTAATATGGAATCCTATGTTAGGACAACAAATACGGGGAATACAGACCTTAAAAAAACACTGGAAGCATATGTGTGCACACACTCCAAATAACATATTGTGGAAGCAGCTTGTGATGTACTGACAGGATTCACTCTTCTTGAGTACACACCTTCCATCAAGTACAGGGCCTCAATGTCACACCAAGTCATGGTCTGCTGTCTAAAAAGTATGCCCATGACATTTGCCCACTCACCTGCAACAGAGGCAGCCGTGTCATGCACACATCTTACAAACCATTAAATGGATCCCATATCTGAAAGGTAGCACTCAGGAGTGGGAAAAGTAGCCTTACCTCACCATTGCATATACCATGGCAAACAGTGCAGACAGTCATGTATGTGTGTATGAAGTATGCGACAACATTGATGTAGAAAATAAACAGATGCCCATCCAAAACAGATGACAAAACATGTTGCAAACTGGTCATGGAGGCTGCCCAGAAACATGCAACAACACTGAGGGACTTGCAGGAATGTCTAACGAGTACTGCCTTTCAGTACATGTGTCGACAATTGCCTGGATTCTGCATAAGTGAGGCCTATGGGTTAGGGTAATCAGACAGAAGAGTTGTCCCACATGATACATCAGCCAGGGCTCTCTATTTGTAGCATAAGCATAGCATCAAGTCTCCCAAAGGCATGTGTTGCAATGTCTAATGGTGTCATGACACCAAGGCTCAAACCTACAGACAGTATTCATAAAGATATGTGTGGTGCATAAGAAACACCTTTCCCCACCTCGCGACCACCATCCCCAATATTTAGCTTGCTGGTGCCAGTGTACACCTTTAGGTTTGCTGTTCATTAGTTGGAACTAGGCCAGTTCACATGGTGTTTGGAATGTGGAACACTGCAAAATAACATTCATGTGTGGCCCGTAGTTGTCAAGCATCTGTAATAAGGCTGAGGATGGGGAGGGGTGTCAGCTTGAAACACAACAGTGAACTGAAGCATAAATGCAAATCTTGCTAAGAATGTCTGTATCTGAACAAATTGAAGGTTATGAATTGTGCCAGACATAACCCTGACTCTACAGCAATAGTGAAGCCACTGTTTGACCTCCAAGGGCTGTGAACATGAGCTGATCTTGCAATCTGGCATAGTTGGGGGACATTTGTTGGGCAGAGTGACCAGATAATGGCAAGTGAAGATGGGCCATGCTAGTATACCCCTTCCAGGAATAGTGACTGCTGTAGCTCACTTAACATGTGCGGCAACAAATCATTGTGTTAAGGGTGTGCACACTTATGCAAACTACATATTGTATGCATCTCATTCAGCATCTACATGACTAACACATTTGTTTGATACTGCATTGGATTGCACAGGTCATATGTCACATAGGTGTGTGTAATGTCAACAAATGCAGTATTGTGGCCCCATTGCATATCATAGAATAGGCTGGCATGTCAACAAAGGTGTGTACACTCCTCATATCCACATTAAGCTTTGAAGGTAGTCAGTGTAACCAGATTGTATTGCACATACATGCACTGCTGATGATGAGATCTGCAAATCAAAGGACAGGCATTAATTACTGATATCAGTCCTCATTTCATCCCAGCTATATGTCAGACAAACACATAGGCTCTGTGAGCAACAGAGCAAACATAACTCCCACATATATACATATTCAGCAATGGTGTGTACACTTGTGAGGTATGGTACACAGTACATGCCAGTGTGCTGTACAGGGGCACGGCAATACTGTGTACATGGGTGCAGTGTGTTCTATGGGAATGGGCATCACCTACTTACACAATTCATGCATCACAGAGATGTATAATGTTGGTTACAAGGATTGAGTATGGCTGTAGTGCATGCTGCTGAGTGCCATATGTCATGCATGTTGACTGTGGGGTAATGAGAGGTCTGTGTAATATATTTCTGCCACCTCACCTGTAAGTGTGTGTGTGTGTGTGTGTGTGTGTGTGTGTGTGTGTGTGTGTGTGTGTGTGTGTGTGTGTGTAGAAGTAAACCATAATGTCCAGATCTTAATTTACCTTTCTTGTCTGCCCCTCACAGGCGGCAAAGTGGGTCAGGGTCCCTCCTGCAGGCAAACTGATGTTAGTGTCCATACAGTCTCTGACAATGGTGATAGGCATAGTGATGCACAGGCAGGGTTGTCAGGTACTGAATCTGTGCCATTGGTTGACATCCCACTTTTATCCACCCCATCTCCGCACACAGTCACAATGCCCATACATACCCCATCACCAGTGGCCATAGATGAGGGACAGTTGGCAGGTGGTGGCATGGGACAGGAAAGTGTGATGACTATGGCAATGTGTCTGTACACAGCAGCCATAGCTGGATGACTGGTGAGGTACCACACAGACAGATGTACAGGGTTGCTCGTAGGTGGGCTGCTGGCCATCATGCCCCTGGCAGAAGTACCACAGCAGGTGTCACCAGACCCATGTTTTGGGCCATCATGGAGCCACAGGCATGTATGGAACATTACATTAGAGGAAGTCTGAGGGTCCAGAGGGCTACTCTTCCTGCTGTACTTGACAACATCCATGATCTTGCAGGTGCCCACTGTTATTTTGCAGAGGTCATGGATAGATGGTTGGGTGAGATGGGGGGAATGCTCGACCATGTGGAGTCTGTGGTAGAGCATGTGGTGGGAGTAGGGAATCAGCCACATGGACGTAGGTCAGCAACACCAACAGGTGGAGGTCTACGTGGACATGCAACAACTCACAGCTGCTCCTGTAGTGGCAGTACCAGCACCAGCACTGTGTGGGGGGGGTGCTGTCCACACCACAATGCAGCAGGCCACATGCATGTGGTCCTGGCCAGTCCCAAGAGGGACGCAGATCCAGCGTACATGTGTCATCATCAGGGGAGAGTACCATATCTAGGCTTCTGTCTAGTAGTGCCAGTGGAACCCCTGGCAGGCACAGTTCCCGTGTCCGTGAAGGGACACAGTGAACTGTACACTCCATCATGTATGGTCTGCAGCTGCCCAACAAACTCCTGTATAGGGCAGCCACATGGCAGAAATGTGTGCATATACACACACACACATCACCAACACAGCTATACCATCTCCATACCTACAGACACCACGTCTGCACAGCCCATTTAATAAAGAACCCCCTAACCCATACACATGATGTCAACCAAACAGCTCAGCCCAGGCATCTGGCAAACCCACAACACACATTGTGCATATGATGATACCTGTGCCACATCCCTGTCATCCATACCATCAATGCAGGGACATGCTAATATGGTTCTGATGCACAGGGTGAATGTACTAAGATTTAGCAATGTAATGCTGTTTAACGTGTGTTCAGTTGGAATGATTAATGCTTACATGTCAAGGTGTGTAGCTGTCCAGCCATGATGCATTATAGCTGTTATTAACACTGACTGATTGTGGTCTCCATAATGTATTCTGTTTGGTCTATGTGTCAGCAGGATGTTGGTCTGCTGTGCTTTCCTACAAGGGGTGTGGCACTGTGGTGACACATTGACTGTGTCATATCCCAGGTACAGCTGAACACAAGTAACAGGTCTGCATAACAGTTACTGCATGTGCCACATGACTGATAGGTCTGAGGGGTGTATACAGGAGAGTGGTGCTGCTCTTCAACAGTGGACAATGGTAAGTGTACTGGGTGGCACACACCAAATGTTTGTGACTAACACACACACAGAGGCTTTGGTGTTGATGTAATACACAGAGAATACTGTTCACATGGATGTACTTTATTTTGCAGTGAACTCATTTTGGCCTATGTAATTCCACCAAGATCAAATTGCCAAAACATCACATCAGTAAATAATCAGTCCGTCAGTTTAATGTCATTGACAAGGTACTGGCAGGGTATATGTCCTCCTTCCCAATGTAGTGCAATCCTGGAGTTGGTAAACATAGGTGTACTGGTGTGGCACAGCCCCCCACCTTGGAGGGTGTGGGGTGGTGTAGAAACACACACAGTGTGATTAACAACTACTTAACCTGTTAACATAAACTGTACAGTATAACAGCACACTAAGCAGGGGGATACACACAACAATAACCCCAATGTGGGTGGCTGTGCCCACAACA
This sequence comes from Protopterus annectens, assembly GCF_019279795.1. NCBI lineage: Eukaryota > Metazoa > Chordata > Ceratodontiformes > Protopteridae > Protopterus > Protopterus annectens. The sequence goes on along the minus strand of NC_056751.1, from coordinate 115,348,007 downwards.
ACCACACCCATGTGTATATATATATATATATATATATATATATATATATATATATATATATATATATATACCAGCTCCAGTATCACTGTACAGCGGTACAGTGGGGAAGAGGGCATTTACACGTCCACTACTAGTTTTGATTGACTGTATTTCTACATGATAGTTGCTTTGAAATGTTACCTTTTGCAAGTTAGTTTTGGGACAAATTATCTCCTGAGACATATATTTTCTGCAAACTGAAGTAGATCCCTTCACATACACAAACATTTACTTGGCAACACTGAGAGTAGAACCCTTACCTAGGTACTTATTGCTACTAATGTGTTTGGCCTTAATTGCACACACCACAGAGCTTTAAGTGTGAAGTGTGTTCCGAGTTCCATGTTAAGTGAAGAACATCACCAGGCCTTGTGCAATATGGTAATGGGGGATGTACTGGCTGTTAATGAACAATACATAGTATGACATACTATAATATACACATTGACAAACACATACAGTCATAGACACATTTGACAGATCTGGGTTTAGCAGTGGTAACTACCTTGTCAGTGAGTCCATTCTGTTACAGTGTTTTTGCACACAGCACATGCATCATTGGTCAGAATAGTGTCATCAGTTACCTGTATGGTTGATGGTGACAGCGGTCCTCATACATTGGACCTTGGGACATGTACTGGGGGGGTACCATGGTGTAAACACAGTATACCCAGCACCCACACCCCACATTGGATATTGTACTCACTGAAACCCATGATAATGCTCTGACATACCCACAATCACACATTGACCAGGACTGCAGTACAAACCCTTGTCTATCTAATCAGTGCTACTACAGGAATATGCATTGATTGCACACGCCACAGGGATAGTAGGGTGAGGGCTTGTCATGGCTCTCCTAATGTCAGCAACATCACCATCCCTTATATTGTAGGGCAAGGTTTATTGTATTTGGAGAATGTGGCCTCATAATTCTGTCTCCAACAAATATACACACTCACACACAATTTCACACATATACACAAACTTGCCAGGACTCAGGGGGTAACCCATGCCTATCTACCCATTTGTAGAACAGTATTATGTTGGTACTGCAAGCTCCAGGTACCTCATAGGGTGAAGAGTGTAACAAGGTACATTTAATGTCAACTACAGCAGCAGCTGTTTCTAAGTATAGCAATGGGGGTGTGTGTAGTGGGTGAAAAGGCCCTGAGAGTATTTTCAACTGCAAGTTTACAAACACACAGACACTGTTATTCTCAATAATGCAGACTGACACATTTGTCACTACTGAGGTCCATAGGTACAGGTGTTCCTAGGTGTGTACCAGGCTAATGTCCATGGACAGATGAGAAGAGTAGGGCATATGGGTACACTGGTATCATGACACCTGACATTTGTCAGCAGGTCATCTATCAACCAATGCCACTTGAGTGATCCCCAGGGTGACAGTTACATTCAACATCCAATTATTTGGTTTTCTCTTGCAGAGGGCCAGTGAGGTGCTCCAATTGACATGTAGGCAACATATATTACATAACATGGCCAGTGTCTGGGTTACAGACCTGTACCCAAGCATGTTCTGTTGACTGTGGTAGTCTGATGGAGGTATTGTGGTGCATACAGGGTGGAGTTTCCCAGCTGTGGCATTCATAACACAGCTGGGCATACATGTCAGTGTCAGTCAATCAGAGATTGCCTGTAAGCAGCCAGTATGGATACTTGACATCTGCACATCTGTACAGAGGACAGACAGAAATTAGCTAGCCAACAGTTTATGCATTGATGAATGTTTTGATAGACAGACATCTGACACTAATAGGTATGCCATTACTACATGACAGCAGCCCTCAATGACATGTCCTTAACACATAATAGTCTACAGTTAATATCAAAATATCAGATGAATATCCAATGGGAGATACTTAATAACATACAGCTCACACACCAAGAACATGATAGTCAGTACTCAAAGTACAGCTTTGCATGCAGGGGTGTATGGTTCCAGTACTACAGTCTGCAATCTACTGTTACTTGGAAAAGGTTTGTTAAAAGCAGTAATGTAATGATACAACACATGCAAGTGTGACTGTATATAACCTGGGATACTACCCATGTATGAAACACATACAAAGAGAAAAAATTGTGGTACTAGGCATGTATACTCAGGTGTTCCATACAGTATACTCACAACAATTGCTACTGTAATGACAGCACATAGAAGCATGTTATGTACTTGGAATTAAATACACTTATTAAAGATGTCATTACCCTGCTATTTTATCAGACTGGAATGTGATCACTGGTTACTAGGACTGAGCTATGCTTATCAGATGTAAGCATTGCTTAACTGTAAATGCTAAGCACATTCGCGCACTGGTAAGCAAAGCTTACACTGTGTAAGCGGCTTTTCATTTAACCGTACGTTAGCACCACTTACCGTCACACAAACCCATGCAAATCCGCTTAAAGCTGGTCAAAACTGCATTAACCACTCTGTATCCAACAGTCCTTGTTCTGCCTAGCAACAAAATAAACAGCCCTTGCAGATCTTGAACCCAAGTTCCTGTAGACTATAGTCACAACACTTAATCACTAAGCCATCTGAGTTGCACAAATGTCTGTTGCTTGTTCAAATATATCATTCAGTACATGTACTGACTAGTAATGACAACTGCTTTGACTACTACAATTGTTTACTACTTGTTAGTGAAAATAGTGTTGAATCATGTTTTTATATCTAAATATACACATAGATAAATATGGTGGGATACATCTGAGAAGGTATATAACAACACTCATGTTTACACATAACAAGGATAAGGATATGTATATATTATATATATATATATATATATATATATATATGTGTGTGTGTGTGTGTGTGTGTGTGTGTATCGTATTCCCATAACATGTAGTAGTCATACCTCAGCACCATAACTCACAATCTCTTAGTGCAAGGGAACGTAATGTAAGTATTGCAGTTATAAATGTATAATGTTGTTACAGTAACAGGGGTTGTGTCAACAGACATGTTGTGTAGGAAGGCTCTTCTGAAACTGACATGTGCTCCACCAGTTACTGACATAATAAAAGACATCATAAAATCATCATAGTGAAGTACAACATAAATCACAGTAATGATCCTGGAATACAGCAGAAATATGACCAATAAATGTGGACAGTCTGAAACAATCTGGTCATTCCAGAGGTATACACAGAACTCCTTAGTGCAAGACGTGTGGACCAAGCCTGACAAAGGGGATGTTTGCAGCCATGAAAATGAGGATATATCCGAAATACTGGAGTAGATAAGCTCACACCTCTGATGCATTCACACCATCCTGTCTGTCCTAACGCATATTAACTGGAGGAGTGGAGATCCCAAGCCCACATACTTCCCACTAGTTAGTGACATACATCTTCAGAGCATCCCACTGCTTTTTCAGAAATACACAGCACATATGGTGGCCAGGTAACAGTACATCTGACAAATATCTGGACATAACATCACACTAAATACACTGAGCAGCTAAGCATGTCACCAAGCACTGTGTAAGCTACAGGTAGACTGCCACAACACTGACCCAAGTTTCCTATGGGGGAATACACATGTAATTGCAAATATAGCAGGCACTACAAGCATGTAACAGCATGGAGTAACACACACCAGTGTGAAAGAGCAATCCCACAACCAATCTCAACACAGTCACAGTCACATTATGGTAAGCCTAATTAATAGTACAGTATATGGACTGTGTGAACAAAACCATCCTCATATTTGCCACTCACACACTAACCCTACATATACTGGCCCAATTCACAGTGTATTCTGATGCCTGACTGTTGTATGGGACATGTGTCAGTCTGGCCCTACAAACATATATGCTGATTGGGTATCAGAAACTGGAGCAGCATGCAACATCAGAGAGAACAGGACCAAGAACACTTACATCTACCACAGTCTGTACACAGGCCAAGTAACATTCACAATACACTGCTACATAATACTGACACTCTGTCAACAATCACCATAAGTACACATACCTCACTACTGTACAGACTACAAAAGAATGTCCAGGTTTTGTCCTCAAAAATAAGACCTACTATACATAACATGCCTGGCAGTCTGATGTATCACTGGCTTGATATCAAGAATGATGTCAGTAAATAATGATATACTGTACACATGCACCTCTTACTACATGACATATGGACAAAGGGTGACAGACTTGGAGGACAGAGGCACAAACACAGGGCCAATATTGACATATTGCTGTGATAAACTGAGAAAATTGCTGGTGTAACAGGGTTTGTTGTGACATATCTGTTCTGAGGGCTATAAAGTCAGTAACACACATGGATGTCACAATTTACAGACTGCAGTCATCAGAGTATGCTTCTGCATTTCTAAAGACAGAAATTGTGTAAGTAATACACCACATCTAAGACTCCAAACTCTGGCCTGTCTCCAGATAGCCATACAGGTGAGAGTTTCCTCAAACACATAACACTGTCATGCCAGACTTTAAATCATGTAGAACAGCCATATCCACACAACTCCTGTTAAACCAACATTACTTCAAATGTAGAACAGCAATACTTACATTCTGTCTCCATGTCTGGAACATCTCCCTCCTGTTTGTTGGTCTGTCTCCACAGTGTTTGTTGTAAGAGGTATTTCCAACTACCGTCTGTGATACTGTTTGTCAGCCACCCACAGGAAGTGCTGCTCACAGTGAAGGAAAAGGGCCAACACCCACATGAAGTACTTAGTTATAGGAGTGTGTTTCCATGCAATTGGCTATAGGAATGATACCACAGCTGTTCCACATGCAGTTAGCAAGTGGGGGACTCCAATTTGTGCACAGGCCATCAGCCGATCAAGAGCATTACCCACAAAAGTCAAGCTGCTGCCTATGCAAAACATATATTTTTCCACATCTACCAGAGAGGGAGAGAAAGAGAGAGAGAGAGAGAGAGAGAGAGAGAGAGAGAGAGACAGAGAGAGAGAGAGACAGAGAGAAAGTAAGAAAGGAAGAAAGGAAGAGAAAAAGAGAGAAAGAGCAAAGTGTGTTTGTGTATAATCTGTGGGTAGAGAGTGGTATCTGGGTATTATAACGGTTACCTATATTGTTTGCTAATCCATACTGTCACATAGTAATTGCACATGGCAGTAGACATTTATGGCTGTGGATTGTCTACAACAACCTCTACAGTGTTTGAACACTGTTGGCCTTGTAATATGGATATTGGGACAAATAGGTCCTCAATGTAATAATGTAGCAAAACCCAAACTGCAATGGATCCTCTCATTACATAATCACCCAATACCTACACAGGATACTGATAACACACACACACACACACACACACACACACACACACACACACACACACACACACACACACACACACACACACACACTTACCAGTACTGAGTTTCAAACCCCTACCTTGCTATGTATTGCGGTTACAGTGTTATGCAATTATTGCATGCGTCATGGAGCTTACATGTTAGAGAGCTGTCCAAAGGTATCTTTGAAGGTGAGTGTCATCAGCAGCAGTGCTAAAGGAGGGGTAAGAGAAGTGTAGTAAGTGTGAATGTCCACAAAATCAGGTGTCAACAAAGACACAAACACACTCTCTCACACAAACACATACATTATCACAGTTGTCAGGACCAGAATTAGAACTCCTACCTGACTAGTTTGCTACACTGCAGTACTATGCAGTTATCGCAAGCACCACAGAGCACATAGGGCTGAAATGTGGCCAAAGGGTTTTTTTCAAGGTAACTGACATCAGTAGGCATGCTAAAGTAGGGCAATGGGAGGTGTAGTAAGTGTGAATGGCCTCATAATCATTCATCCACACACACACACACACACACACACACACACACACACACACACACACACACACACACACACACACACACATCATCTGGGTTACCATTGTGGGTGGCCAGTGATGTGCACTGCTTCCCATGTATGTGATCTATATTCCATAACATGGACAGTATCTGGGTTGTGCACATGTCCCACATGCATGTTCTTTGACATGTGGAAGTGTACTTGAAGTCTTAGGGGCATGTTGTGTGGACAGATTGTTATCTTCTGATGTAGCATTCCTGACCTCATTTGGTGAGACCTGGTTATGTAACTGAGGTCATGCTTGCACCTACATTGACAGCATGATATGGGTATTCAATGGAGTTAGTGGCATCTGTCCATACAGGGCATGTGTATAAGGCATGGTATTCCCTTTGTGGGGTACTTTTGCAGACTCTACAGTTGTTGCAGGCGTCCAGTGGGGAATATAGTAAAAGCGCTACTGTACACATTTATTTGGCTACTGAGGGGATGGAACAGGGTGTTATGTCCTTTTCTTGCTGGATAACACACACCCAGCCAGGAGATGTAACACATCAAAGTACTTTCCGATGTCAGTGGCACTGTTGTGGTCAGCAGGCATGTAGTCCACTGCAATCACACCATGGTTACTATCTGTGAGGCAATATGCAGGGAACTAGCAATATAGTGTTTTTTGCCTAGCCAAGTGTGTTTGTGTATGAGAGGTGGGTGGAGAGTGTTCTCTGAGTAATAGAAGGGTATATTGTTCACCAATCCATGCTGTCACATGGGCTGTGGATTGTCTACACCAACCTCTCCAGTGTTTGACATCTGTTATTCTTGTAATGTGGACACTGACATATACTAGGTTCTCAACATAATAATTTAACAAAACCCACCCCACAATGGATCCTGTTATTACACACAGGATACTGATGACAGACACACACACACACACACACACACACACACACACACACACACACACACACACACACACACACACACACACACACACACTTGCCAGTACTGAGATTCAACCCCCTACCTACAGTCTACCGCATTTATCGCACGTGCCACAGAGCTTATAGAATGGATGTTGTCCCAAGGTACTTCTAAGTTGAGGAACATCACCAGCCCTTGTAAATAATGGCATTTGGTGATGTAATGGGTGAGAGATCCCAAAAATAATTTTACCCTACACACACATTTACATTTGTCAGGGGTGAGGTTCAAACCTCTATCTAAAAATCTTTTCAGACCATTATGGTTACACATTTACCACATACACCACTGACCTTACATGGTTTAGGGTTGGCAACAGGTACTCATACCTCCCAACTGTCCTGAATTACTTGGTTTGTACTGAGTTTTGGGGTCCAAATAATGGGGTCTCATGATTCCTGAGTGGCACCCCTTAATTTACAATTTTTTCTTTTTTTTTTATTTTTCACAATTTGTAAGCTGGCATTATCACGTGCGCAATGACATCAGCTCCGTCAGGGCTACCAGCCTGTCAGAATTGAGCTCAAGGAACTTGCGTCATGCACGCATTTCTGGCTGGAGCTCAAGGGCTGGCCTTGCTGTTCAAATTCTCTGTGAGTGGGAACGACACTCTGGAGACTTTATTCTGAATGGAAAGGATGTATATTCATGAACTGAATGGATTTATGTACTCTGGAGACCTTATTCTGAATGAAAGAAATGATTTATAAATGCAAGCGAAGTAAGGAAACCTTTTTTTTGTGTGTGTGTGTGTGTGTGTGTGTGTGTAAATGCCCCCATTTTAATACACCTGGTGGCTAGAAGTACTCAGGCTCAAACCCTGTACCTTGGGTACAAGGTAAAAAAGCCTAAAGTCCCTAGCTACCACCACTTGTGAATTTGTGCCTCATATTTTTGATCTGTTCCTCATAAAATCTGTGGTTTTTCAGGATTTTTGTGGCAAATCACTGCAGGACTGAATTCATTAAATAATGTCAGGCATTTGAATTCCAGACTTCATATTCTTCAGAAAATAAATGGTAACACAAAACCTTTTATTCTAGCAATTTTCTAAGTTTATAAGATCAGTATTTGAAATTTGTCCCTATTTTGAGGCTGTATTCCCCCATTATTGGCTTTGTGAGAAGTGAGAAGTGAGAACTGAATTTGTATTCCCCCATTATTGGTTTTGTCCAGGTTTTTTGTGCTAAGAGGTTGAGAGCTATGGAAGTGAGAACTGAATTTGTATTCCCCCCATTATTGGCTTTGTCCAGGTTTTTGTGCTAAGAGGTTAAGAGCTATGGTGAGAAGTGAGAACTGAATTCACTAAATGATAGCCATTTAAGTTTCAGTCTTCTGATCTTTCACGAAACTGCTGATTTTGCCATAGTGGTATGTTACTCTGACTGTAGTGCACAGGGTCCTGGGTTCTGCCAGTGAAATGCATAGTGGTAACACAACATTTTAATCTAGCAACTTTCCAAAATTATACAATGTTTAAAATGTGTCCCTGGTTTTTGGCCTTTTGGCCCCCCCCCCAAAAAAATACTAAAATTGAAAATAATGCGAGAAGCTGTGCAAGATGCCTATGGCTTACACTACTGTCATTCTATTTATAGTGTGGGTGTGAAAGTAGACTTTTATGATGGAAATGTTTGGAATTGGGCAGTTTTGTCATAATTGGTTCATGCATTTTGTTTCATTGCCTACAGCCTACTGGAAAAATGTTCAAACAATAAATTTAAAATGCGCTCTAACAAGTGTGCTGTATTATACAAGGAATATAATTTAATAAAGTCAGAAAGGTGTTTCAAAGAACACATGTATGTTTCTTGTTTTGTGTGCAAGGGGCCACTGATTTGAAAACAGCCCAAAGGTAATCTTTATCCACCACTGGCCAGATGCATTTTCTTTGGATGTGTGTGGGTTTCAATGCTGTTTCAATGAATGTGAGTTTCAAGGACAGAGAAGTTTTAATGCCAAGTCTATTTTCATTGTGACACAGAATTGCTTTGTTTACCAGATGTCGATTAGTGTTTGTGTATTGTTGTGTTGTAAAATGTAAAAATAAAATCCAAATAATCATTGTAGAAGTAAAGCAGTATGCGCACATTAGTGTTTAGGGTAAATGGGGCAAAATAGCCAGGTAATGGGACATTGGAATTGCTGCAGCAGGACTCTGGTGCCATATTCTGGTTGTTTATTCTTCAGTTTGCATTTGAAAGTTGGTATCCCACAATTCCATTGGAGTGGGTGGGGTTACGTAATTATGTATGCAAAGTATATGTTAATCAGTGTACAGATTTGTACCTATTTTTCATGAGCCTTGTCCAGATTTTTGATGGTTCCAGGTTGAGAGGTATTCAGGTACTTCTACGGTTCCCTATGTCACAAGATGGGTGACCAAGTGGCTCACTGCCAGAACCCACACAGTAAAAATAGCCGACTCCAAGTCCGACTTCAGACCAATGATGAGTGGAGTACCACAGGGTTTGGTCATGGGTCCTCTCCTGTTTGGCATCTACTTCTCTGAAGTGCAGGCCAACACAGAAGGTCTTTGGCTAACAATGTTTGCAGATGACTGCAAACTGAGACCCATAATAGAATCACCTAATGATGTAGACATTCTACAAAAGGGCCTCACAGAGACAGATGCTTGGTGTCAAAGTCATGGCCTCAAGCTCAATGCCAAGAAGTGCATTGTTATTCCCTTTAGAAAAACCCAGTACTCATGAGCTACCACATAGGCAGTAGCTCACTCAACACTGAAAGTGTGATAAGAGACCTCGGGACACAGGTGGACAGTAGTCTCTCCTTTGATAACCACATTGTCACAGTAGTCAGGAAATCCTTATACACCTCATCACAAAAAGGTTCTCCTCTAGAAAAAAGGAGGTAATTGTTTCTCTCTACTCATCCCTCATCAGACCCATTATAGAGAACAATGCCCCATTTGGCATGTATCTCACAAGACACCAACAACAATTGGGAAGGCCACAGAAATACCTCACTAAGAGGATTACAGGCCTCAAACAGATGCCATATGTAGACCATCTCAAAAAACTCCAGCTCTACTCCATTGCATATCACCAACTCAGAGGCGATCTCTGCCTAACATACAAAGCTATATAAAATCCAGAACAGTTGGACATGCTACACTTAAAGAAATCCCAGTCTCTCTGAACCACATGCTCCAGGGACCTAAACCTTATCACCATAATAAACAGAACATGCTGGAGGGATAGATTCCTGTCCCAGAAACTTCCCATACTCTGGAACAACTGAATGGGAAATAGAAAATGCACCCCAGAGATCACTTCTGCTGCACTGCTTGACAGGGGCACAGGAAAATAATTTTCTTGGGTGGTGAAAGCCAGGGAATCTTTTAGGCTAGGCTTATATAGGCCCCAGGGCCGATAGCCTAGTACCTACCTATGAACCTATGATATCTGCAGGACTGCTAAAGTCAGGCACTGAGATGTGTACTGAGTGTGAATGGGGCCAAAACCTTTGAGGTACACACATACATATGTAGACACACAAACACTTGCCACGGATGAGATTCAAACTCATACCAATGTAATTACGGCTACTACATTGTTGCAGATTTATGGCACGTGTCATGGAGATTACACATTGGACAGCTGTGCCAAGGTATCTTTGAAGGTGAATAGCATCAACAGCAGTGCTAAAGGAGGGGTAAGGAGAGAGTAGTAAGTGTGAATGTCCATAAAATCAGGTATCATCAAAGACACACACACTCTCTCACACAAACACACACAGTTTCACAGTTGCCATGTCTAGGATTAGAACTCTTACCTAACTAGTATGCTACACTATAGTATTATACAGTTATTGCAAGTGCCATAGAGCTTATATATTGGAGAGCTGTCCAAAGTTATCTTTGAAGGTGACTAACATCAGCAGCAGTGCTAAAGGAGGGGTAAGAGGAGAGTAGTAAGTGTGAATGTCCATAAAATCAGGTATCGTCAAAGACACACACACTCTCTCTCACACAAACCCACACAAGTGCCATGTCTGGGATTAGAACTCCTACCTAACTAGCATGCTACACTATAATATTATGCGATATCACAAGTACCACACAACTTATAGGTTGAAAAGCTATCCAAAGGTATCTTTGTAGATAACTAACATCAGCAGCAGTGTTAAAAGAGGTGTAAAAGGAGAGCAGTAAGTTTGAACGTCCATAAAATCAGGTATCATCAAAGATGCATATACTCTCTCTCACACAAACACACGCAGTTTCACAGTTGCCATGTCTGGGATTAGAACTCCTACCTAACTAGTATGCTACAGTACAGTATTACACAGTTCCCGCAAGCACCATAGAGCTTATATGCTGGAGAATTGTCCAAAGGTATCTTTGAAGGTGACTAAGATCAGCAGCAGTGCTAAAGGAGGGGTAAGGGGAGAGTAGTAAGTGTGAGTGTGCATAAAATCAGGTATTATCAAAGACACACACACTTTCTGACACAAACACACACAGATTCACAGTTGCCATGTCTGGGATTAGAAATCCTACCTAACTAGTATGCTATACTATAATATTACACTATTACAAGCACCACAGAGCTCACATGGTAGAGAGCTGTCCAAAGGTATCTTTGAAGGTGACTAACATCATCAGCAGTGCTAAAGGAGGGGTAAGGGGAGAGTAGTAGGTGTGAATGTCCATAAAATCAGGCATCATAAAAAACACACACACTTACTCTCATACAAGCATACAGTTTTACAGTTGCCATGTCTGGGATTAGAACTCCTACCTAAACATTATGCTATACTAAAGCATTAGGCAGTTATCACAAGCACCACAGAGCTTATAGGGTAAGCATTTAGCCCAGGGGTTATTTCAAGGTGACTGACATCAGCAGGCATGCTAATGTAAGGCAATGGGAGGTGTAGTGAATGTGAATGGGTTCAAAATCATGCATCTCCACACAAACACATAAAAACATACACACACACACACACACACACACACACACACACACACACACACACACACACACACACACACACACACACACAGTTTCAATGTCTGGGATTAGAACTCTTACCTAACTAGTTTTCTACACTGCAGTATTATACACGTGTCGCAAGTACCATGCAGTTTATAGGGCTGAGATTTGGCCAGAGGGTATCTCAAGGTGACTGACATCAGCAGGAGTGCTAACATGGGCAATGTGAAGTGCAGTGTGTGTGAATGGGCCATAAATCATTCCTCTGGAAACATTCACACACACACACATGCACACACACGCACACGCACACATACACACACACACACACACACACATACACACACTAACACACACACACACACACACACACACACACACACACACACACACACACACACACACACACACAACTTTACATTTGACAGGACTGGGTATACAAATGCTAGATGAATACTGATTTGTACTATCAAGTTACACAGTTATCACAAGTGCCACAGACACTACAGAGCTGAGGGCTACAAAAAGGAATGTCTACAGTGATTGACATCAGCACATCATGTAATATCAGCCAATTGGATGTGTGGTAGGTGGGACAAGCCTCATAATGGATATCTCTCTGTCACTGTCTGTCTCTCTCTTCCCCACATCTCTGTGTGCGTATGTTTGACATATTATAGTGTGCTGGCCTTGGATATGTGTGGGTATTCCTATCCAATGTGTGTGCAAAGCATGAATGGTGCACAATGTGGTGTGTGTGGTGTGTGTGCACAGACATCTGCAACTGATATGTATAGTCCACTGTGTTGTCAGACATGGGCTTCATTTCATAAGTGTAGGAGCATGCCCAGTATAACTTCTGTGTTGAGTGTGTGAATCCATTCCAGGAAGGGTTATACTCCAGTCCAGGGTTTCATATTCTACACCTACACCTAGCAACCTGTTTCTGCAGGATATCTGTAGATAGGTTGAGAATATGGAGTCACAATGGGTGACAGATAATGGGATACTGTAACTATTGTGTCTGTGCCGCTTGTGTTACATGGTTGGTGTTAGTAGAGATATTCAGACATGTGCACTGTTTTACACTGTAATGTATTATGTCACAGTTATTTCCTGGGAAATACAAGACGAATGAAGCTGTGTCCAGTATTGTGGTCAGCAGCCTACATATTCTTACACACTCATGCCATTCTGGAGGGGTAGCTGCAGATGCTTGCTAATGAGTCTGTGTAAATGGTCCAGCACCATGGTACTATGGTGGCTGAGGATCCTCTTCTTGTACATATATCGATGTAACAGAATGGCCATATCCTGCTTTGACCATACCTCTCAGCTGTACAGATTCACCCAGGTTACCCAGAGGCAGGGCTGATATATCTGGTCATGCCCCCTTTACATTGTGGTTTACAAGCTGGTTTGTAGCCACCCATTACTGGGTTTGCAGGCAGGGGTAGTATGGGCACACATCAGAGTTTTAGACTTCACGCACTCCATGACATCCATGCTTCTACACCCCCCACACTGTTATTGTATCCTCTTCCTAACATTATGCAAGTGATATCTGAGAAGTATCCCTATAGTTGTCCATTCATCCCAGCGGTATTTAGGGGTTGGTCCACAGTTCATGCAGTAGGACATGGTGGGCATGCTACTGGGATTTGTCAACATGGCCTTGCATTTGTGTTCTGTTGACTGTATGTTATTAGTTGGGACCCCATGAGATACCATACATTAGCACTACGGGTGAGGCACACGCCTTTGACAGAGGACTGTAGGCCATTTGGTAGTGATGCAGGCCATCTGTAGCAGACCAGTGCATTCTGTCACTCCTACATTCCCAGGCTGCAAGCCAGTGGATTCCCCTGGGGTGACAGGGTAAGTGTGCGAGGCATTAATGGCAATAGTCCTGTTCATATTAATCCATTGGTCTGGATGCTGGCAGGGTGCTGCTTACAGCTAGGGACACACCTGCATGGGACACCTCTTCAGCATGCTGCATTCTATGGGTATTGCCAAACAGAAGTGGGGGTCATACTGTACTCATTCTTATTAGCAAGGATATGGCCTGTGATAAACCTGCGGCTGATGGTGGGGTGAGCTGAGTGCATGTGTTTTATGGAAGCTACTTGCAGCTGACTCACAGATATACATGAGACATTCCCCTTATGCTGCCTTGTGTGGGAACATAGGCACTCTCTCGTTACTTCCTAACTGTGCCTTTTGTAATCTGCCACTGGTTGGCCAGACTACATCAGTATCCCATACTACACAGACAACTAATGTGCTGCTAACCTGTATGTACAATTCTATAGTTGTGTGCAGTTGACAGTTACATTTTATGTACCCTGTCTAGGGTACTTCCCCATGTGTACTGTGTGTATATCTGGGCCCACATTCATGGTATGTCCGTCTTTCAGATGGTACCAGCTATTGACATCTGGACAGTGAGTATGGAGGACTGCTGACATGGGTATTGCTGAGAAGCATTGCGGTTGGCACTGCAGTTGTCCCATGCCTACATGCTGACCACTTCCAGACAATATTGAACACACAACAACCTAACACATGGACCCCTGCATATTGTACACATGCAACAATCTATCCTGTAGATTGGGCCAGCTCGGGTAATCTGTGCTCCACTGTTATTAGACCTCACAATTACTTTTTACTGCATTTCTACATGGGATGGGGGGACACATCTGATGACTTTAAACATTTGCTATGACTGTACTGATATTTCAGGTACTCTGTTGACTTCCATTTTATGTTGTATTCTGACCTATCATGCAAACTGGAGGCATATCAGTAAAGTGCAGATCTTAGGTTTTATTGGCCTACATTTCAGTTTCAGATTTCTTACCCTTCAGAACTAACATACAACTGCCTGACCTGTTGTAGTCTGTCTGTGTAGGTCTGGAAGGGGGCTATTAACCATTGCCATCAATTGGAGGCCTTAGCCCAGCCTTTCTTTATGGGCATCAGACTACACTGTGAATTGGGCCAGTATATGTAGGGTTAGTTTGTGAGTGGCAAATATGATGATGGTTTTGTTCACACAGTCCATATACTGTACTATTAATTAGGCTTACCATAATGTGAGTGTGACTGTGTTGAGACTGGTTGTGGGTATGCAGTTTCACACTGGTGTCGGTTACTCTGCGCTGTTACATGCCTGTAGTGCCTGCTATATTTGCAAGTACATGTGTATTTCCCCCACAGGGAACTTGGGTCAGTGTTGTGGTAGTCTACCTGTAGTTTACACAGTGCTTTGTGACATGCCTAGCAGCTCAGTGTATTTACCTAGTGTAATGTTACGTCCAGATATTTGTTAGATGTACTGTTGCCTGGCCACCATACATGTTGTGTATTTCTGAAAAAGCAGTGGGATGTTGTGAAGATGTATGTCTCTAACTAGTGGGAAGTATGTGGGCTTGGGACCTCTGCTCCTCTGGTTAATATGTGTTAGGACAGATAGGAGGATGTGAATGCATCAACTATGTGAACTTATCTATTCCAGTATTTGTCTGCTATCCCCATTTTCATGGCTATAAGCATCCTCTTTCTCAGGCTTGGTCACACGTCTTGCACTAAGGATTTCTGTGTATTCCTCTGGATTG
>NC_056751.1:115317566-115330066 GCF_019279795.1 Protopterus annectens | reverse complement strand
CAGTCTTGGTCAATGTGTGTTTGTGGGTATGTCAGAGCATTATCATGGGTTTCAGTGAGTACAATATCTAATGGGGGTGTGGGTGCTGGGTATACTGTCTTTACCCCATGGTACCCCCAGTACATGTCCCAAAGTCCACTGTATGAGGACCGCTGTCACCAACAACCATACATGTAACTGATTACACTATCCAGCCCAATGATGCATGTGCTGTGTGCAAAACCTCTAACCGAATGGACTCACTGACAAGGTAGTTAGCACTGCTAAACCCAGGTCTGTAAAATGTGTCTATGACTGTATATTTTTGTCAATGTGTATATTACTGTATGTCATACTATGTATTGTTCATTAATACCCAGTACATCCTCCATTACCATACTGTACAAGGCCTGGTGATGTTCTTTACTTAACAAGAAAACTCAGGACACACCTCATCCTAAAAGCTCTGTGGTGTGTGCAATTAAAGCCAAACACATCAGTAGCAATAAGTACCTATGTAGGGGTTTTACTCTCAGTGCTGCCAAGTAAGTGTGCGTGTATGTGAAGGGATCTACTTCAGTTTGCAGAAAATATATGTCGCAGGAGATCATTTGTCTAAGAACTAACTGTCTAAAGGTAACATTTCAAAGCAATCATCTTGTGGAAATACATTCAAGCAAAACTAGTAGTGGATGTGTAAATGCCCTCTTCCCCACTGTACAGCTGTACAGTGATTCAGGATTTGGTATATATACATGGGTGTGGTTGTTATGGCCACAGCCACCCACATTGGGGTTATTGTTGTGGGTATCCCCTCGCTTAGTGTGCTGTTATACTGTACAGTTTATGTTAACAGGTTAAGTAGTTGTTAATCACACTATGTGTGGTTCTATGCCACCCCACACCCTCCAAAATGGGGGGCTGTGCCACCCACACCAACAAACCTATGTTTACCAATTCCAGGATTACTCTACATTGGGGAAGAGGACATATACCCTGCCATTACCATCGTCAATGACATTAAACTGGCAAACTGATTATTTCCTGATGTGATGTTTTGGCAATTTGGTCTGAGTGGAATTATATAGGCCAAAATGAGTTCATTGCAAAATGAAGTACATCCACGTGAACAGTATTCCCTGTGTATTGCATCAACACCAAAGCCACTGCGTGTGTGTGTTATTCACAGACATTTGGTGTGTGCCACCCAGTGCACTTACAATTGTCCACTGTAGAAGAGCTGCTGACAATAGCCACCATGCACTCACCTGTATACACCCCTCAGACCTATCAGCCATGTGGCACATGCAGTAACTGTTATACAGACCTGTTACCTGTCTTCAGCTGTACCCAGGATATGACACAGTCAATGTGTCACCACAATGCTACACCCCTTGTAGGACAGGACAGCAGACTAACATCCCGCTGACACATAGGCACCTAGAACACAAACAGAATACATTATGAAGGCCATATTCAGTCAGTGTTAATAACAGCGATAATGCATCATGGGTGGACAGCATTAATCATTCCAGTTGAAAACATGTGAAACAGCATTACATTGCTAAACCTTAAGACATTCACTCTGTGCATCAGAACCATATCAGCATGTCCCTGCATTGATGGTGTGGATGACAGGGATGTGGCACAGGTATCATCATATGCACAGGGTGTGTTGCAGGTTTGCCATAGGCCTAGGCTGAGCTGTTTGGTTGACATCATGTGCATGGGTGAGGCGGTTCTTTAATAAATGGGCTGTGCAGATGTGGTGTGTGTAGGTATGGCGGTACCCTAGCTGGTTGGTGAAGTGTGTGTGTATGTATGCACACATGTCTGCCATGTGGCTGCCCTATACAGGGGTTTGTTGGACACCTGCAGAACATACATGACAGGGTATACAGTTCACTTGTCTATGGCCATGGACATGGGAACTGTGCCTGCCAGGGTTTTTACGGGAACTTCCAGGCAGTAGCCCAGATATGGTACTCTCCCCTGATGATGACAATTGTCCACTGGATCCATGTCCCTGTTGGGACTGGCCAGGACCAAGTGCAAGTGGCCTGCTGTGTTGTGGTGTGGACAGCACCCCCCTGCAGTGCTGGTAGTGCCACTACGGGAGCGGCGATGAGTTGTTGTACGTCCAGATAGACCTCCACCTGTTGGTGTTGCTGACCTATGTTCTACTCCCACCACATGCTCTTCCACAGACATCACACGGTCAAGGATTCCCACCATCTCACCCAACCATCTATCCAGGACCTCTGCAAAATAACAGTGGGCACCTGCAAGATCACGGATGTTGTCAAGTACAGCAGAATGAGTAGCCCTCTGGAGCCTCAGACTCTGTCTGGTGTAACGTTCCATACGTGCCTGTGCCTCCATGATGGCCTGAAACATGTGTCTGGTGACACCTGCTGTGGCACTTCTTTCAGGGGCATGATGGCCAGCAGCCCTCCTAAGAGCACCCCTGTAAATCTGCCTGTGAGGTACCTTGCCAGTCATCCGGCTATGGCTGCTGTGTACTGACACACTTGCCATAGTCCCCACACTGTCCTGTCCCATGCCACCACCTGCCAACTGTCCCTCATCTATGGCCACTGATGATGGGGTATGTATGGACATTGTGACTGTGTGCGGAGATGGGGTGGATAAAAGTGGGATGTCAACTGATGGCACAGCTTCAGCCCCTGACAACCCTGCCTGTACCTCACCATGCCTAGCATCATTGGCAGTGTCTGTATGGACACTAACATCAGTTTGCCTGGAGGAGGGACCCTGACTCACCTCGCCACCTGTGAGGCGCAAACAAAAATTGTAATTTAAGATTTGTATGTTATGGTTTACCTCTAAAAACACTCACACATGCACACACACACACACACACACACACACACACACACACACACACACACACACACACACACACACACACACACACACACACACACACACACACATTTACAGGTGAGGTGGCACAAAGATATTACACAGACCTCTCATTACCCCACAGTCAACATGCATGGCATATGGCACTCAACAGCATGCACTGCAGCCATACTCAATCCTTGTTACCAACATTATACATCTCTGTGATGCATGAGTTTTATTAGTAGGTGATGCCCCTTCCCCTGTAAAACACTGCACCCATGTACACAGTATTGCTATGCACCTGTACAGCACACTGGCATGTACTGTGCACCATACCTCACGAGTGTACACACCATTCCTGAATGTGTATATGTGTGGCAGTTATGTTTGCTCTGTTGCTCACAGCCCCTATGTGTTTGTCTGACACATACCTGGGACGATATGAGGACTGATGTCAATAGTTAATGCCTTACCTCTGATTTTCAGATCTCATCATCAGCAGTACATGTATGAGCAATAAATTCTGATTACACTGACAACCTTCAAAGCTTAATGTGGATATGAGGCATGTACACACCCTTGTTGACATACCAGCCTCTTCCATGATATGTAATGGGGCTACATTACTGCATATGTTAACATTACACACACCTGATATGTGACATATGACCTGTGCAATCCAATGCAGTGTCAAACAAATGTGTTAGTCATGCAGATGCTGAATGAGATGCATACAATATGTGGGCTGCATAAGTGTGCACACCCTTAACACAATGATTTGTTGTAGTACCTGTTAAGTGAACTACAGCAGTCACTATTCCTGGAAGGGGTATACTAGCATGGCCCATCTTCACTTGCCATTATTTGGTCACTCTGCCCTACAAATGTCACCCAATTCTGCTGGATTTCAAGGTCAGTTCATGTGCATAGCCCTTGGAGGTCACACAGTGGCTTCACTATTCCTGTGGAGTCAGGGTTATGTCTGGCACAATTCATGACCTTGACTATGTTCAGATACAGCCATCCTTAGCGAGCTTTGGATGTATGCTTCAGTTCACTGTTGTCTTTCAGGAAGACAGCCCTCCCCATCCTCAGCCTTATTGCAGATGCTTGACAACTATGGGCCACACATGAGTGTTATTTTGCAGTGTTCCAAATTCCGAATGCCATGTCTACCGGCCTAGTTTCTGCTAATGACCAGCAAACCTAAAGGTGTACACTGGAACCAGCAAAGTAAAAATGGGGATGGTGGCCCCTGAGGTGGAGTGAGGTGTTGCTTGTGCACCACATGTATCTTTATGAATACTGTTTGTAGGTTTCAGCCTTGGTCTCATGACACCATTACACATTGCACCACATGCCTTTGGGAGACTTGATGTTATGCATATACTACATGTAGATAGCCCTGGATGATGTTTCCCGTGGAACAACTCTTCCATCTGGTTACCCTAACCCATAGGCCACACGTATGCAGATTTCAGGTGATTGTTGACACAGGTACTGCACAGGCAGTACTTGCTAGACATTCCTGCAAGTCATGTTTCTGAGCAGCTACCATAACCACTTTGCAACATGTGTTGTCATCTGTTTTGGATGGGCATCTGTTTATTTTCTACATTAATGTCCTATACTTCATACGCACATACATGACTGAAAGCACTGTTTGCCATGGTATATGCAATGGTGAGGCAATGCTCCTTTTCCCACTCCTGAGTGCTACCTTTCGGATATGGGATCCATTTCATGGTTTGTAAGATGTGTGCAAGCCATGGCTGCCTCTGTTGCAGGTGAGTGGGCAAATGTCATGGACATACTTCTTGGACAGCATACCATTACTTGGTGTGACATTAAGGCCCTGTACTTGTTGGAGGGTTGCACTCAAGAAGAGTGAATGCTGTCAGTACCTCACAAGATGCTTCAATATGTTATTTGGAGTGCGTGCACACATATGCTTCCAGTGTTTGTTAAGGTATGTATTCCCCATATTTGTTGTCCTAACATAGGATTCCATATTGCACATTCATTGCTCATGTTAGGATTACATTGCAGGTTGTAAAAGGTGTGGAATGTGGTATTGTGATTTGCCATTGTTTAGATCAGGAACAGTTGTATAAGGGTAATGTTTCAGACATGTCCCTACTGTAGGCCATTTGTCCCACCATTATGTTCATCTCTGTTCACACATCTTGCACTAATAGGTTGTTAGATATACTGCAGGACTCTTACATATCCTTCAGATATGCCACCATGGTGACCACTGTGATGCCCTGCAGTTAACGCTAACAATAAGTGAACATGTACAGCATGCATTATGGGTAGGTGTGTTAAATGTGTGCATGGCAAATAGCATGGCATAACATGGCCGGTGTATTGGCAAACCTGAACAAAAGAACTCCATACTCACCAGCTACAGGCTGCTGCCCCAGTTGTATACCAGAGGGCCTAAATAGTTGTGTGAGAGACATAATGTCAGTAGCCACACCTGTGGCATTGGTACATGGTGGGAGCAGCATTTCAGCACATCAACAGTATACATCCACAATACTACAGATTATACACATCTGTTCATTACTACACTGCAGCAACAGACTATCTTATCTGCCATATGCATGTAGAAACTTTACAGATGAAAATGGATAAGCAACAGCCATCTACTAATATGCCCTGGGGCCTTACCTGCATGCTCCTCATTCATTGTGTGGGTGGCACCCACCTCCACAATGCTGTTTTCAGCTTGCTGGCTTGGCTGGCGGGCGGGTGCCCCAAGGCTGGCAAGGAGCTTCTCACAGCATGTGTCAGTGGGGGCTGGATGGCATGACCCCCACCTGTGGCTAGCTGGTCCCCCTTAACTGCAGTGGCATGCTGACGGGTGTGGTGGATCAGATCTGTGCAGAGATGCCACACATGCTCATAATTGAGGGTGTGCAGGCCAACACCATTTACTCTGTGGATGAGCTCTTTCCACAGGGTGGTCCTCTCCTGCAGATCCTGGGCCCTGTGCCTGAAGAGTATGGCATGATGGACTATGAGGAACTGGATTATTGAATCATTTTCCAGGGGTGTGTATGTGGGCAGGCATTCCCAGGACATTGTACCTCGAAGACATAAACAGGAAAAAAGGTCAGAGGACCTCATGCAGTTGTCCATGTGCACATCAAAAGTGGGAATTACTTGCAAATAATCCAGACTATACCATAACAGTGTAAGCAATCATGGCTTATACATCTTGCATTACACTCCTGGCCCTGACCTGTCCAGTTCCCCCAATGTTGGACACTTAATGACATAATCCACTACACACCATTCATTTCTGTGTAGAGGGATGACAGTAGCCATCTTCTGTATGGATGGTGTGTGGATGGCGGCATGAGTGTGTTTGACTGTAGTGTGTGATAGGACTGTGAGCACATGCCTGTGTTCATGTAGGAGGCAAACTGTGATGTTCTCATGCTCCATGGAGACTTGCTGTTGTTCTCATTAGTCGTCGCTATGTCCATGCTCACCATTGATGTGGGCAGGAGTGTGGGAGATGTGCATATCCCCTTGTACTACTGTTGTGGACAGGGTGCCACTGTTCCCAACTATCCTGTCTGATGCAGGTTGCCTGTATCCATAGCATGTGTGCATGAGGTGTGTGCAGTTGACTTGTGTTACTGGCTCTGAGACTGCATACATATGTGTAGACATGGTTGCAATTGGCCTTGGTGGTTTGCATATGTCTGATTTCTAGTCATAGTTAGCCTTACAGCAGGTCACCTGTGAACCTACATGCTTGCTCAGATAGACGTGCACTTGCTTCCAAGTTGTGGTCTGCACCTATGTGTCCCTGTACAGCCACTATAGCAACCTGTTATGTGCTTTGTGTCTTGGTGGTGTCCACCAAGGGGGATTACTCTGTCGTTGGTGGAGGATGGTTGTACAGGTAAGGTACTGCTGATTCCATGTAGCTACAGTGGATATGAAGTGTACACACCCCTCTTACAATGCATGGTACTTGTGCAATTGGAACATGACCCCACAAAAGCACGTCAATACAATTCCCACCTGTGATGTGTCCTATAGCCTGCTCAGTTCAATAGGGAACATAACCTGTCCTGTGGAAACATATGGGAATTAATACTCAGTACAGTAAGCCAGTTGAATGTGTGTGCACTGGTATGTTGTGTGAACACCTGCTGAGATGATTACAGCATCCATTTGTCTTGGTTTGTACTCTAACGTCATATCACATCTTCACTTGGCAATGGTGGCTCACCTTAAATGAAACAGCTTTGTTTTTCAATAGAATTGTACAGATTATGGGTCACTTTTGAGGTGAGAAAAGTTTTAAGATGACTTCCTGTGGTCCCATTGGCATACAGCATACAGACCTGTCATTCCAAGAAGGGTGTGTACACTTTGATATCCAATGTATATGGGTGTTGATATAGCTGTTAGTGGTAGGCATGGAAAATGGGTCATAACACAGGTGTACACTTCTCTGATTACTATGTGATAAGCATGCCTACTGTAGTACTGATATCAGTGTCATGGCAATGCAACAATCAGTAGCAGTACACATTTTATTTTGTTGTATGCAGTGACAGAGATATTACACACATGTTCATAGGTTCATAGGTTCATACTAGGCTATCTGCCTTAGGGCATTTATAAGCCTAGCCAGAGTGTGTTTGGCTTTCGCCACCCATTTTAAATTAATGTTGCTATGCCCTTTTTCGAGGTTAGTATACTTTGCCTCTGTCTAACAGTGACACAGAAGTGATACCCGGGGTAAACCTACGATCTCCCATCCACTCATCAAGATTCCTCTTGAAGAGAGCCAATGAGGGAATCTGCCTAACCTGGACTGGGATTTTATTCCAGGGTGAAGGGAGCCTCTGGGTTATGAATCTGTCCCTCCAGCATGTCCTATTTATTTCAGTGCTGAGGTTTAAGTCTCTCGAGCGCGTAGCTCGATGGGATTTGGATTTTGTGAGGTGCAGCATGTCCATTAATTCTGGGTTGGACATGGCTTTATACGTCAGGCACAGATCGCCTCTGATCAGGCGGTATGCCACTGAGTAGAGCTGGAGTTTCTTTAACCGGGCAGCATATGGCATCTGTTTGAGCCCTTTGATCCTCTTGGTGAGGTATTTTTGGGGTCTTTCCAGTTGCTGCAGGTGTCTGGTAAGGTACATCCCAAAAGGGGCATTGTGCTCAATTATGGGCCTGATGAGGGATGAGTAAAGAGGCACGATGACCTCCCCTGATCTAGATGTGAATCCCTTCATGATTAGGTGGGCTATATAAAATGTTTTTCTAACCACTTTGGCCACATGGTTGTCAAATGAGAGATTGCTATCAACTTGGGTCCCCAGGTCCCTAATTACTTCTTCTGTACTTAATGGATTACCACCTATGTGGTAATTTGTGGGCACTTTGTTTTGCCAAAGGGATGACTATACACTTTTGGCGTTTAGCTTGAGGCCATGGCTCTGGCACCAGTTGTCTGTTTCTATGAGGCCCTTTTGGAGGATGCTTGTGTCAGCTGGAGAGTCAATTATGGCGCCCAGTTTGCAGTCATCTGCGAACTTGGTCAGCCACAGTCCTTCCGTGTTGGCCTGTACCTCCGAAATATATACCGAACAAGAGAGGTCCCAGGACTGAGCCTTGTGGGGCGCCACTTGTAACTGGTTTGGAGTCTGACATGGCTCCAGCAATTCTTACCATGTGGGTTCTGTCCTTGAGCCAGTTTGCAACCCATCTAGTGACATAGGGGTTTATATTTAAGCTGGTGAGCTTATCTATAATGCCAGTGGGGTATTGTATCGAAGGCTTTATGCGAGGTCCAGGTAGGCTGTGTGGACCACCTTCCCCTCGTCAATGGCCTTGGTGACTGTTTCAAAGAAATCGACCAGGTTTAAGAGGCAGGATCTGCCCTTAACAAAGCCGAACTGGGTAGGATCCAGTGTCTGTAGGTCCCCAATATCTTTATTTATGAGGTCCATGATGATCCTTTCCATAGCTTTGCAGACCAAGCTAGTCAGGCTTATGGGGCGATAGTTTTCAGGATCCATTGAGGCACCACCTTTGTGGAGAGGGACCACTGTTGCTGTACACCACTCTTTGGGTACATATCCTGTAGTAAGGCTGAGATTGAACAGTACTTTTATGTTTGGGTTTAGTTCTTCTTGGAGTTCATGTAGGATGCAGCCCGGGGCACCGTCTGGTCCCATTGATGCTGTGTTTTTTGCTTTGGAGAGGGTGGCTCTTACATGAGCATCTGAGATGTCAGGGGGGCAGCACTCTGCTGGGATAGATATTTGCCCTTTTGGTGGGAGTTTGCTGAACCTGTCAGCTAGGATGTTGGCAATGTCTGTGGGTTGTGTATTTTTGTCATTTTGGACTAATTCTGAGCATATCTGGGAATTCCCACCCAGGTTCCTAACATAACTAAAGAAAGCCTTGTGATTATCCTTAGTGTCCTGTGCAATTTTTCTCTCGAAGCTGGCCTTAGACGATTTTATGAGTGCCCGTAGTTTTTTGCTAATACTGATCAGAGATGCCTTCCCTTTTTGGGATTTTACTCTGTTATGTAGTAGCTTCCTCCTTCTATTGTATAGTTTGTTTATGGCTGGGGTCCACGTGACAGGACGTCTGCCTTTGGAGGATTGGGTCTTGGTTTTATTTGGGATTGCATGATCCATGCATTCCTGAAGGTGTTCATAGAATGCGTTTATAAAGAATTATGCAGTCTGGGCCGTATTTTCCACAGGCCCAGGGGCTTTAAAGGATTCCACCTCAGTTTTGAGGAGTGTGAAATTTGCTTTAGAGAAGTTTTTCACTGTGGTTTTCTGGGCAGGGGGTGGAGTCAGGATGCGAATATCCAGTGAGATTAGTTTATGGTCTGATCTTACCAGTGAGGGATACACTTCTGGTCTGGAGCATAGAGTCCCCATGTTGGTGATGATCAGGTCCAGTATGTTTTCCCCTCTTGTGGGAGTGGTAACAAGTTGTTCCATAGCATTTGAGTTTATAAATTCTAGGAACCTTTGGTCTAGGGTGTTGGAGCTAGAGTAATGCTCCCAGTCTATGTCTGAGTAGTTGAAGTCGCCCAATATAATGGTGTTTGGAGAGACATTCATATTTTCCAGTGTTCTCAGGAAGGCCGAGTGGGGTTCCTGGGTTTGGGAGGGTGGTCTGTAGCAGGCTATAAACTGGAAGGCAGTTTTACCCACTGTTAGTTGCACATGGATAGTCTCTGATGCTTCGTGCTGTGCCACCAACCTGGAGGTGTGGGTATCTTTGGCGAATATTGATACTCCCCTCCTTTTGTGGTTCGGTCCAAGTTTTGGGGCGAAAAGCATGGTATGAGGTATAACTTGGTAGTGCTGGGGTGCTCTCGGGAGCCTTGAACCAGGTTTCATTTACTGCACAGATATCGATGTTCTCCATGCTAAGGAGAGTTTCAGTGCGTGCATCTTGAGGTTTAGACTTCTGGCGTTGAGTAGCATTACTCTTAGTTTCTTATCCTTGTGATACCTATGGAGGTGGGTTTGTCTTTTGAGCCTTGCCTAAAAAGGCACTATGGGGTAGCAAGAGCCTTTGCCAATATCCAGCCCAGGGGTGACAGGTGCAAGCCGTCCCTATGAAGCATCGTGGCTTGTCAAGCATGTCATCCCAGGCTGACAGGCATTGGATCCCCTTTGAATGACACCAATACTTAAGCCAATTGTTGAAATTGATCATCTTGTCTTCATATTGTGGCATCATTCTTGGTGAGGGTAAGACGCTACTCAAGGTCAGGGTCATACCGGCCTGGGCTACATGCTCAGAGAGCTCCTCTATGTCTCTTTTCATGTAGTCCAGGGAGGTATGTCTCAGGTCATTCACACCAGCATGGACAATGACTGAGTCATATTTGTACATGCAACATGCACATCCTATTTTCTGGACTGCTTGTGAGCCATGTTATTACTTTTGTGCCTTTCAGCTGAACATACACATGCATACACATGCTCAGGGGATACGTGGTACACATTTGTGTTCTATGTCATTATGGCACACTGTATTTACAGTCTTGCAGCTCAATTATACATTTCAAACTGTTATACCAGGACTTCTGGTCATTGGTCCACCTCACTGGGTGACAAAACAGGGAAGTCAATTTTGAAAACATATCAGTATAGCTGCCATAACACAAGTATATGTGTAAGTGACTACACATATCTGTCACAACTGTGAACTTTGTCCAGAAGAACATTGTACAGTTGAATGTTATTAATTCAATATATCACATGCAGTTTAACACATACACATCTTCAACAGTGCTTTACTATGATGATGCTCTATATAGGTATCCTAGATTTACAATACAAACATGTACAACACTCATATTCACAGGTAACATATGGATATGGGCAATATCCCATTAAATGGCCTAACAGTAGCACAGACATGAATGTTTGACAGACACTCTAGTGGTTGCCATATGTAAGCCGTCATTTCCCAGGGTGTGTCAGGCTCCTCAGCTGTGACCCAAGCTATCAACCTCTTAGAGCATCACATGTGGACAAAGCCTAACGTTAGTGGGGATATATAGGGGCAGATAATAGATATGCCTATTACAAACCTATGAAGTTTGTGCATGACACATTTTGCATTACCATAACTGTTCTGAAGGTGGTGGGGTCTGAAACTCATATGTTTGTCATGACTTCATTACTTCCACCTTCAGCTATTTGCCAGACTAATATAGATGTTTGGAGGAACAGAACAAACACTATGATAGCTAAATATTGACATTCTATGCAGATCTGCAAAATTGGCAGGTGTGGCCCACTGCAGACAGAGCCAGATGCCATGTCCATAGCATTTGTTCAACAGGACATCATGACAGCAAGTACTGATGGCACATATACATCTTTCATAATAATCTATCCCATTATTACAGACTAAGTACTGCATTCAGTTACATGCTTACATGTTTCACATACCTGGTTTATCTTCAGGTTCTTTCTGTGTACAGGATGTCTTCCTGTTTCTTATTTCGAGGTTTTGTTTATGGGTTTTTTTTTGGTGTGTGTGTGTGTCACTCTCTCTCTCTCTCTCTCTCTCCACTACTGGGACTGAGCTTGTTTGAGTAGGTTGAAGCATGGGTTTTGTAGGTGATGGCCTCTGCACCAGTTGCTGTTCTTCACTTGCTAATTGCATGCAGGCAGCTGTGTAGGTCTTCCAATAGCCAGTGTCATAGCAACCCACTATTATTTTTATTTTTTATTTATTTATCATTTGTTGACCGGGAAAGTCCGACTAGGTTCCACAGATCCTGTTTTCAGCAGAGGCCCGGGGAGAAATGCTTCAGAAGCATGTCTTTAGATTGTGGGAGGAAACCGGAGTATCCGGAGGAAACCCACGCGAATGCAGGGAGAACATGCAAGCTCCACACAGAAGGCACCCCAGCCGAGAATCGAACCAGAGAACCTCTTGCTGTGAGGCAACAGCATTAACCACTGCACCACTGTGCCACCCCAAACTATAAATAACTACATATACAATAAATAACTACAATAAATAACTACATCATGTGGGCATTGGGCATTGTCCCTTTACCTCTCCTGTATGGAAGACATCCTTCCTGTGTGTGGGCAGTGGTGTTACAGACAGCAGGTAGC
>NC_056751.1:115270066-115312566 GCF_019279795.1 Protopterus annectens | reverse complement strand
TATCTGAAAGACCTGTGGGGAGAATGTTTGTTAACACTACCTGACTGCTTCTACACATATTCCCAGATTCCTAGTTAATATTATGCATATACTTCTCAATCTCTTAATGCACACACTCTGGACAAAGCTTGACAACATGGGGGTACAAATAGGGACATATTTTGAATATTGCTAGAGTAACAGGATTTGTTTTAATATACATTTTCTGAAGGATTTGAGGTCTGAAAATCAAATGTATTATTTAGTGACTACAATTCTGAGATCATCCCAGTGATTTGCCAGGGAGAGAGAGGAACAGGCCAAAAATATGAGACAATTATCTGGACATTCTGCGAAAATCTGTACAGTTGAGAGGTATGATTATGTATACAGCTTACTACAACTCCCAGGATTCCAACCATGGCTGTGTGTGTTAAAAATACAATTTGAGTTTCATCAGAGTGAGCTATTTAGAAATTCCTGTCTGTTTCTTCCATATTTTCTGTCTAAGTCTTTCTTGGTTGTACAGTCAGACCTTGTACTTACAACAGTCTTATACAGACATTCCTAGACATTTTTTTATGTAGCACAGTGTTGGTAACAGTGGTTAACACAACATTACTATTCAGAGACTGCAAGACTAAATGCCATACAATACCAGAGTAAACACAACCAGTCCAGGATTTAGAACTTTATTACCAGGCAGTTACGGTTTTATTGAAATATCACCTATTAGCGGTAGCGTTGTTGCCTCACAGCAAGAGGTTCTCCCGTTCGATTCTCGGCTTGGGTTTGGGAGTGCCTTCCGTGTGGAGTCTGCATGTTCTCCCCACGGCTGAGTGGGTGTTTGAAAGACATACGTTGAATGGGCATGCCTTCGTTGAAGGTTGGGCATCGGGCTGGCAACTCGACACCATAAAAACCAACTGCCAATCATTAGTGGACCGGAGTTCCGCTGTGGCGACCCCTAACCGGGAAAAGCCGAAAGACAAACAACAACAACAATTGTAATATTGTCTGGTTTATTCAGTACAACCCGTACACAGTTTTTATACTGTCAGGTGACTTTCTACTACTTTATATTTATTTGGTATGACTACTACAAGCAGGATTGTTACTCACCAGCCTCGCAATGCACCCTTTGCAACCTACTGGCATGGGCTTCCTGATTCACAGCCCGCTCAGCTGCAGCTGTGAAGGGAATAGAGAAATATTTAGCCTTACATATCCATCACATAGGCAGGCTGGACTTTGGTAAATAGTTATTGGTATGAATACTTACACACTGCTGAGACATCACCCCTCTGGCTTGCTTCTTGGACCCACTCATGCAAGAGCTCCCTCTTCCTCTGCTTCAAGTTTGCCTAGTGGTGCAGGACCTGCTCAGCAGTCCGAGGAATACCAGTGGCACTGGTGAGATCATGGGCGAGATGGTCCCAGGCTTCTGCTTTATATTGGGAGCCCTGGTACTGATCCTGCAGCAGTCTCTCATCATGGTTATTTACCAGGAATCCTACCATGACCTTGGACTCCTGTATGCCCCAGCGCTGCGCCTGGAAGTGCATGCCCTTGCCAACACCTACCATACTGCCTACAGTGGGAAGCTGCAACCAGTTATGAGCTGTATTCCCACCTGCGGGGTTTAAATACATCTGATTGCCCACCCTTTGCAGTGATTGGACAGTTTTGAATATGCTGAGTTAAGCTAAGCTATGGGCAAACCTGCTTAGCTAAGGTTGGCAGTGCTTAAAGGGGCAGGTGCAGCACTGCTTACCAATGGGCAAATCCACTTAGCTGGGCTACTCATTGCTTAGCAGTCATATTTACACTATGCTTTCACCTGGTTTAAGCTGAACTAAGCGTAGCTAAGCAACGGGCACACCTGCACAGCTATGCTTAAACTTTATTGCATGTTTAAAAAAAAATATTTGCCGTGTTTTTTTATTTGTACCCTTCAGAATATCCCTGCTAATGCTGAACCTGTTATTCTATCAACTTTCTGCTTTGTGGGATGATTGTCCCTTTTGGCTTTGTCCACATTCCTTACTCTGATGGGTTGGGAGGTGTGCACTATGTGCTTATGCTAAATGTGCTATTCTATCCACTTTTGGCTTGGTAGGGATGATTGTCCCTTATGGTTTTGACTATATTTCTTACCCTGATGGGTTGGGGGTGTTATGAGCATTCTCGCTCATTTTAAATTGCCGAAAGGCAATTCTGGAATTCAGGGGGTGTGTGTATTGTGAGAGCTCTCTCTTAGACACACCCCCTGCACTGGTACAAGGAACCATGTCCGTTTTCGAGCACGGCAGCGCGCCTTCATACATATGCATGGTGTGCTGCTGTGCTGAACAGGAACAGTCCCTGCCATGCAGGAATAACTTATTCCTGAACGGCTGCTTGCTGAATCCAGGGGTATGTTATTTGTTATTGACACCCTAGATGCATATTTCTCGTCATTTTGGCTGTCTTTTTATTGGTTGGGCAAGTGCCACAAAGTGCTCCCTTTAGAGATTTTCACAAGTAGTTGCTGCCAGTGCATCCCCATCTACTACTGCTGTCCCACTAAATCAATATACCCACATACTCCAATTTTTGACTGAGATATAGTAAACAGTAGAAACCAATCCTGGTCTTTATTATGTCAATGTCTGAAGACGTGTGAAGTGAGCACAAAAACACTTACATCACCACAGTGTCAGTCTTTAACAAATTATTTCAGAATGATCATTAGTTTTATGCTTTTTTATTTTTAATTGAAATGTCCTACTTATGTGAACAGTAGAGGTTTATGGCTTCTTCTTCTTTGTTTTTATTATTAGGTCACATACAGCTGATGTTCTGCTCTTGAATGTGTTCAAAACTGTCCCTGCAACATCTTCTCTCATAAGTAGCATATTATAAACATTAACAAAAATACTATGTGTGCATATTATATTTTATACATATATTTTTACAGATTGTGTCTCAGGTTATTAGCTAAGTTCACACATTTACCTCTCTAGTTTTCTGAACAAGGTACATTAATACACGGTATTAACTAAAGTGCCTTTATGACAAATGTATTCTTACTTGTTTCTCTCCCTTCCATCATCTGATTCTTTCACTGAAAAGTGAACATAACATTAGAGTTGCATCACTCAGTAAGTACAAAACAAAATAATATAAACACACTTCAGTCTAACAGTGTTGGAAAATTCCTATGGCCATTATCATTTCATCTTATCTCAGCTCCTTCGATTCATCTTACCTCAGTTCCTTCATCCTTTGTTTTGATTAAATATTTACACACAATACGAATAAATGGGATGGTGTGAAAAAAGACATCTTTAAAACGTATAAAATGAACTACAAAAGATTACAGAAGTACTTAGGTTAATTATTCTGAGCAATAAATTGCTCCCATTGGTGGTCTTTTTAACGTACTCATTCTGAAATTATTGTTTATGGCCAGGAAGAGAGAAATTTTAATAATAACCAGAGCACTTCTAACTGTAAATGTAAAACTGATATATATATATATATATATATATTTATATATATATATTTATCGATGTATCTATATATCTATATCTAGCTATATGTACATATATATATATATATATATATATATATATGTGTGTGTGTGTGTGTGTGTGTGTGTGTGTGTATGTGTGTGTGATATATATATATATATATATATATATATATATATATATATATATATATATCAAATGAATCAGTGGCAATGTTTAACTTATCCAACAACTCTGCAATGGTATCAGTATGCTAAATGGTAATCTAGACAGTGTATATGGCTTCCCATGTGTTTCAAAGAGCATGGTATACCTTGAAATCAGGTGTATGTTCCTCAGCAATCACTGTGGCTTTAAGTGATTCATCCTTCTAGAACAGACCAAAAAAAGGACATGGGGGTGGAAACATCTGGATTAACTATATACAGTAGAAGGCAGACAACCACTGGTGCTTTCATTAAACAATAAAATGTTGAATGAAGTTGCAGTGCATAGAAAAAACATACATTAAGGTAATGAGGGATGATTCAGATAATCCTATTTTGAAACAAAATGCACTTAGTTTCCCCTCTGACACTATTAATATTATTGTAGTGATTGTTCTTAAGAATGGGTGTTCTTTTGTTTTTGCTGCCATAACAGATATTAATGATACTAGTACTCTTATGGAACTTTATTAATTTAAACATAAAAATGAATTGAAAAACCTACTCATGTAGATGACATTTTGAATGTACCTCATACATATTCATTCTTTAAATCTACAAAACGTTCTGTTTAGTGACTTCTAGCACAGCTATGAATTACACCTTGAAGAACATTTTGTATAAGCTCCATATTATCTATATTATTATTTTAGTGCTAGTTAGAACTGGGGGTTAAAATGTAGTAAAAACTAAATAAAGAAAGGTGGATCTGTAGTTGTTTTGAATTCTAAGGGTTATGCGGCTTATACAGAAAAGGTGATCAGATGTATTAACATACAATATAATACAAGCAGAAGGTATGCAACTATTTAAAAAAAGATTGTTGTTCAGTTAGAATAGCTACTGAATTATGGTTTTATAAATAGAGTTACATATATGCATCTTACTTCTGACAGTCCTAAATGTGTGCTACTATATGGGTCTCCATACTTACACAAGTGTAGCACTAGCCACCATGTTAGACCTCTTTAGGGGATTTGTAGACATGGCCTACAATGCATTTAAGAGGTAAGGCAGATGTCATCTAGTACATTGTAATGACATGCACAAAACATTATAGTGAATCACATGAATGATGACATATGCATCGTGCTACACTTTGTGACACGAACAGTGCATTCAGTAAGCTGTAGGTGTCATGTATTTCCACAACACACTAAGTACTTCCAGTAGCAGATGACAGCTAATCAGATATAGTAGTATTTGGAAGGGTGCAGTACTTGGGAGTCTATGTGCCCGTTACATCTACATCTCAATGTGTGAGGTGGTAAGGGTTAAGGATTCAAACACTAATGGGTGAGTGCCAACACACACACACACACACACACACACACACACACACACACACACACACACACACACACACACACACACACACACACACGCGCGCCTGCACATATAAAACACAGATACTGACATTTTCTCATGCACACTGTCACCAAGTGTGTGTGTGTGTGTATAAATGTATGTGCACTCCCTACAGTGTTTGTTCTTGAAAATAAATGCACATAGCCCACTCTATCTGCTCAATGACACTGTGGCATTGTTGATGTACAGCATTTTAACCATGCATACAACTTATTACCTATTTGTGCATACTTGTTACTGTTTGTGTGTTATTATGGACTAAAACTTGGAGAGTGATATTAGTTTGCAGATAAATTTCAGGGACATATTGGACAATAAGCCCAGGTTTCCTCTTCAGGCAGTTGTGGAGCAAATGAGCTCCAGCAACAGTTGTGGGTTAAGGGAATAATTTATATAGCTTTACATTGTGTTTCCGCCTAGTCTGTGACCAGATATATGCATATAATTGTATATCTGTGCATGTGTAGCATTTGACTGATGAGCCTTTGAAACTGCACTAAGCACAGACAAGGAAGGCAGAGATACAAAACAGCTATGGAACCATCAGGTATCTGTTGGTGTGTTAAGCTGAAATTCAGAAGTAAACTAGAAGTGATAAAGTTTTTGTTGTTATTATCTGTATAACTGTATTAAAAAGAGTCATCAAAAACTTGGTCTCCTTTACTGCAACAACAAGTCCTTAACTAGCAATGCAAAAATAAGCTTCTCTCATGTTTACCTTCTTCCTAGCCTAATGCATAGCTGTCACATTTTTACTAATCTGAACTCCACATTCATCGCTAAACTTGAATCAACCTACAACTAAGTGGCTAGATTCGCTGCACACCATACTTATAGGTCCCACCACTGTCTTTCTCTTAGACATTTAGACTGGCTGGAACTTCCCCACCAGCTCTTCCTCTCTCAACTACAGATAATGCATTCAATTCTTCACCTGCAATCTTTCTGTCCTAGTCTAACTCCTATTATCACTAAATACTCCCTAACTAGGTCTCTCCACAGCTCCAACCAAAACCTGCTACAAATATATAAACCCAAGTCCAAAACTGGTCAAAACCTTTACAGTTACAACCCCACCATAAACTGGAACAAACTTCCCTTAGAAATTAGATCCCTCAAACACCCTAAACAATTCAAAACAGCCACCAGAGAATTCCTAAAAATACAATGGTCCTGCCACTGCTTTCATCCTCCTTAAACTACTTTCCCCATGCCACTAAGACATTTTTACCTCCTCCCCTCTCACTTACCCCCTTTCTCACATAATCTCCTAACATTAAACAACAACAAAAAAAATATCATTCCAATGAACATAGTGAATAGGCTGCCTGTGTTGCTCCAGTAGTAAAGAAGGGCAATTCTCTTCATGTGGTGATTACAAGTTAACTGTAAATCAGGCAGGTGAAATGGAGATAAATCCATTATAAGAGTTATCGGCCATGTTGAGTAATAGAACTGCATTCTTAACAATTTATTTAGCACCTGCTTGTTATTAAGCATTGCTAGATGATGAACCTATACGTCAAACAAAGCTCTTCATTAGCACTCTTCAAGAAAAATCTTGATGATTGGATGGGTAATAGGAAATTCACCCCAGGGATCACTTCTGTGGTTCTCCTTGACAGGGGCACAGGAAAATAATTTTCTTGGGTGGCGAAAGCCAATAGCCTAGTACCTACCTATAAACCTATGAACCTATGATGAGTCTAAGAAATACGCAACAAACATGCATCAATGTTTATATTATTGTTTGGTGAGAATAAATGTAAATGTCACAAAGAGAGTAATTATGTCAGAAAGTTAAGAACTACAGCTCAACAATGATAGGAGCTAGTCAACAACAATATTGCCCAATATGTCTCAAAGGAAATATAAGAAACCTTTAACTAATAGTGTCCCACAAGGCTCAGTGTTGGGACTGGTCATGTTTGGTATATACTTCTCTAACGTGAAGACTAATTTGGGAGCCTCTGGATCACCAAGTTTGCCAATGACTGTAAGCTGGGAGTAATCACTGAATCCCTAAATGATGTTTCCATCCTACAGACAGGCTTAAAAGTGACAAACAACTGGTGTCAAAACATGGTCTGAAACTAAATGCTACAAAATGTGTAATCATAACCCACAGATATTGCAGGAAATTATAATATTGATAGCACACCCCTAAAAGCAGACCCAGTGGTGAGGAACCTAGGAACACAGATAGATTGTAACCTAGACTTTGACCACCAAGTAGCTACGGTAGTGAGGAAATCCTTCTGTGTGGTTCAACTTGTAAGTAAAGACATGGCATCAAGGTCAAAGGAAGTCATAGTGCCATTGTACTCAGCCCATAATCAAGTACAATGGTCCTTTCTGCATGTACCTAACCAGACACTTACAACAGCTGGAGCAGCCCTGGAGGAATCTCACAAAAAAATACAAAGCATAAGACATGTCTTATGCAGACTGACTAAAGGCCCTGTCCCTTTACTTCGTTTCATTTTGTTTATTGAGAGGTGACTTAGCTTGACCAACAAAGCATTCTCTGATCCAGCCCTGATGAAATGTTACATATTCAAAAGAAAATTTATTCAAGGATTATGCATCCCATGGACCTGAACCTTATTTATAACTTTAACAGAACTTGCTGGAGAGACAGATTCATATCCCAAAGACTATGAATGCATGCAACTTATACACACACACACACACACATACATACACACACACACACACACACACACACACACACACACACACACACACACACACACACACACACACGCACACACGCACACACACGCACACACACGCACACACACGCACACACGCACACACACACACACATACACATGCACACATACACACAGATGCCTACACATCTTCATAAAACAAAGCCCATCCTTTACTCTCTTCCAAAAGAATTAGGATGAATGGATGGGGAGCTGTAAATTCACTCCTGGGGTAGTGCCCATGTCCCTTATGGACAGAGGGAGTCTGCAGAATGACTCAGGGCTCGAACACCCAAATGCCAACTACTCAGATACTACCCCATCCCATATCTGGGGAATTAAGATATAATATTGCCATATCCTGGGTATTATTAGCTAGGCCTGTAAAGGTGCTTGCACCATTAGCCTAGCAATTGCCTATGAACCTATGAAATAGCTAATATCCTAGCTGACAATTGCAGTGTAAATATTGCTGCTCCCAGAGTTATTCCACAGATACCCTCTTTAATTACTATGAATGAAATCCTGTCTGCCCTCCCAAAAGCAAAAAAAAAAAAAATCATCCTTGGGCCCTGATAATATACCAGGTTGCCTGATTATTACTGCCAAATATGGTCTATCTGAACCCTTACTTAACTGGTTTAATGTAAGCCTCTCCACTGGTTACTTTCTGAAGCCTGAAAATAGCCATTATAATGCCATTACATGAGGTTGGCTCAGCCGTGGACCCAAGTAACTATATACCCATCTGTGAGTTTCATATGTAATGCAGTGGAAGATATTATATCAGACCTCAATAATCCGGACATTGAAAATCTGTTAATCCTGGATTCTCAACAGTTTGGCATTGTCAAAAGAAGATCTTGCCTTTTTAATCTCATTAATTTATTTGGAAAGTTACTGAAGCAATGGAGAGTGATTACACAGTAACAGTCTTTGACAGTGTTCTCCATGCAGGCTTTATTCACATACCTGTAACTCTGAATATAAATTTTTATATCATGGGATGGACAGCTAACTGTTTAACAGAACCAATGTAGTTAGAGTAGCAGTTGCCACTTTTAAAAGCAAAAAAGTTACCAGTGATGTACCACATGGCTTAGTGTTTGTCCCTGTATAGCTGGCATCTGTTTCTTAGACCTTCAGGCCAGCACTCCTGTTGTATTGTTATCTAAGTTTAAAAATACCTGTAAATTGGGAGTTGTTATTCAATCTTCCACTGACTCAGAGCTGGTCTACATGAGTTATATCATGTTAACAACTGGATTAAGAACAATGGTCTCAAATTAAATGTAAAGTTAATTTTGGTCAACAAAACATTTCCCTTACCATATAGGTGTTGCACCCTTCCAATCAGACAATGGCGAAAGAGAGCTAGGAACTCTTCCTTAACGTTTCACCATCATGTCTCTGCAGTGGTAGGAAGCCTTCTATCTCGATCATTTAATTTCCAGCATCTCCTCTAGATCTCATCGGCCTCATTATTGCATATAATGCCTCTTCCGGCATTTATATGTCTAAATATAACATTCCATGTGAGAGATCTCAGAGATTTCAAACCAAAAATATCAGTGGCTTAAATAGCTTATTTATCAGGACAGGCTAGCAGCCCTCTCTCTATATTCAGTTTCTTGTAGACTTCTCCATGAAGATCTGTCTCTAGCCATTCAAGCCATGAAACACCCAATCCTCTTTCACCTTCCATTCTTTCACAGAACAAATGTTTCCTCAAATATGAGATTAAAGGAACTAAACCTTCATGAACAGATAAATAAGACACTTTAGAATGATAGATTTATATCACAACATATCCCCCCCCCCTATCTCAGGAACAAACTTCTACTACACGTCAAGCGGAGTAGCACCCTTGCCACCTCAAGGGTAAACCTAGATAATTGGATAAGTATCCTCACATTCTCTGTGGTATATCTTGTATTGCTGTCTTTGAGGCTAGGAGGAACTTGTGAATAGGGGTTATTGGCTTAGCTTGTAATGATCTGCAGACTGATTACCTAGTACTTACCAATGAACCTACAGCTAACATACGAACCAATGAACCTACAGCTAACATATGGAAGGGGCAGACATTAGAATGATAAGTGAGTTGTGATTTGTTGGAGTCACATGACAAATAAAATCAGCACCACTAATATTAGGGAAGTGGAGCGACACTTAAGACTTTGTGTTGACATTTGTTATGGTTGAATAACTTCCCAGGATCTCTGACATATTGATATTGGTTAATACAAACAATAAACATTAAACATCAGAATGGCCTATTCAGCACTTCTCCATCTTTGGGTCAGCATCTTATATCCAGGTAAGAGGAATGAGATCACTCCTACAAACAGTAGAACTTTAATTTAATGACTTCAGCTCTGTCTGATGAATGGTCATTAGAGGTAGTAAAGTCTATGGCACAAGTGCATAATCTACACCTGTCCCAGTCCTCAGTCCAGGTCCCTAATTAATGATGGTAAATCAGTGTCCAGTCCTGAAGACAGAAGATAATGCCATGTCTCTTTTTCCTAACTTTCTGACTTCCACAGTCACTGAGTACCCATTGCATGGCTACATCACCAACATGGCTCTAAACAGCAATAGTAAACACCTCATACCTCAGATTTAAAGGGACATTCCTGATTTGGGTTCAACATTTTACTATGTCCCTCTCAAAACTTGTGACTTTTTGAGAAAAGATGGAATGTAATGAAAAGTAATGGCAAGCATTTCACTCAAAGGCTTCTTGTACTTAAAAGTGAATGTTAGTTCAATGTTTCTTATTCTTTCAACTTTCTATGTCAACAGTATAAGTATTAAAATGTGTCCATTATTCATGGCTTTTCACTTGAATACTGTTATCCTCATGCACATGGCTTGGAATGTCAGTTACAGTAGCTCTGATTAGAATTTCAGCATTTATTGTAGTCTAATGTTTGTTTATAGGAGTTCACAGCATTATACCAAAAGTACAGGCATGCTTTTCTGAACACCATAAAGCAGATGTGAGTGAAAGAATATAGAGAGGTTACAGTATGGGTATCCTATGCCATGGCTTAAATGGTGTATACATGGCTATGCCCCCCTGCTATCCAGTCACAGGAAAACAGACTTACTGACCTTTCATTCTAAGAACACTTTATATCAGTGTAAGCAGTTTTTTTCATAACCCTCAGAGGTTTAATATCATAATCTTGAAGCCCACAGTTTTGAAAATCATAATCCTGAGGCCATAATTTCAAAAGACCAAAATGTCTAAAATTCTCAAATACTTAATCCCTCTACCAGTGTGGACTGAGGAATGAGTGCTAACATGTGTCCATGCAGGAGTGTGGACCCAGGAATGAGTACTAACATGGGTCCTGCAGGAGTGTGGACCCAGGAAGGAGAGCTAACATGGCCCTTGCAGGGGGCAAGTCCATGAATTTGAAACTGTGGTCTTCAGTATTTTAGTCTTTCGATATTATGGTCTCAGGAACATGATTTCCAAGATAGCAATCCATTCTCACCACTGTATTAAATTATATAGAAAAGAATATTATTTTTATAAGTATACATCATCTGAGATGAGGAAAGCCATGATGGTAACCATTTGAAATATTGAGACCCATATGAGCAAGTCTTGTAATGTAAAAACTGAATTGTCAAAAATCTGAATTGGCATATACTTTATAGGAGACTGCCATTTCTCAGAATATTCTCTTTTCTCAGCTGTATGGCAATCTTGGAGTTGGTATATATAAGTTCAGGAGTTGTGGGGGGGGGGGCTTGCCCCTCCATTGGGGGTGCAGGGGAGCAATGTTTAATACCTTTTCTTCTTTTTTTGGTATGTTGGGACTTGACATTTTGAGTCTTTCCTTTAGGGTGATAAGCCCATAATTCAAGACAGTTGAGAGACACATGCATAGTGATGCGTTAGTAAAAGCTCATACGGTTCAGTGGCCACAAAGAGAGGCTGACTCTAAAAATGATACATACCCTGCCTAATTATTTATTTATTTCACATTTGTTGACTGGAAAAGTCTGACTACGACAGAGCCTATTTTCAGTGGAGGACCAGGGAGAAACGCTCTAGACTCATGTCTTTGGAATGTGGGAGGAAACCAGAGTACCCAGAGGAAACCCATATGAACACAAGAAAGATGTAGACTCAGCACAGAAGGCATGCCAGCCGAGAATCGAACCAAAACAATCTCTTGCTTTGAGGCGACAATGTTAAGTTCTGCACCACTGTGCCGCCCAGTGGTATGGCATACATGTTTGCTATCAGACCTTTACAGAGTTGCTGAGATCTAATGTCAGATGTGAACCTGTATAAGATCTCCAGAGGAATGAATATATATTAAACAGAAAACAATGTTTATAGTTTACAGCATTTAGGTACATCCTAGCATTGCATTAATTACTGTGCTTTTTTTTCTCTCAAATTTCCTTCCCTAATTTTTTTCTCTTTATTTACATGCCCCACAATTCATACCTCTCAACTGTCCAAATTTTCGCAGTGCCCAGATTTTTAGCTCATATTTTTTGTCTGTTCCTCATAAAATGTATGTTTTTCTGGCAAATTACTGGGATGATCTGAGGAGTGAAGTCACTAAATGATGACATACAGTTGAGTTTCAAACTTCAAATCCTTCAGAAAATGTATGCTAAAACAAACCCTGCTACTCTAGTCTAGCAACTTTCTAAGGTTATAAGAGCAATATTTAAAATATGTAACTATTTTGGGGCTTTGCCCCCCCCCCCATTTTGTCAGGCTTTGTCCAGATTTCTTGCACTAAGAGGTTAAGAGGCATGCCCACATTATTACTGTGTGCTTGAAGATGTGGAGTGATTATCAATTTATAACCCTTCCCATCTACAGTTACTGTTGCCCCTTGAATGTCCACATGACACCCATTTCTTCTATCTCTGTGGTTGCCCACCCTATGCTGGTTTCAGGCACCAGTGAATCCTATAGTCACTGTGGCTCCAAGTAGAGCAGGTTATTCGGTTCTGATATTTTTGTTTGTAAAGTGCTCTTGGGTAGTGAATTCAAATGTGTAACAACAACTTAAGGATAAATAATCACAAGAAGACATTACTGCCATCATTTTACATTTCAAACATACTTCTGGATGTGCTGAATAAAGCTCAGACTGTCAGCATACAGAGTAACTAATTATGGCAGTGACTGTAAAGAAATGGCCTTTGCAATTGCAGTAAATCTGGTGTGAGAAACCTAATTCTGCTAACTGATAGACCCCCCTGGCTCATGTAACCTCAAAGAGTTCCATGCATCGTTAGTCATACTAAAAACTAAATTCAGACTGTCTGTACACAAGCCATACTGAGATAAGTAGGGTGACTGTTTGCCAAGATTTCAGTAAACGTGCTATGTGTCCGCAGATTCTCTTAACTAATGCAGCCCTGGCTGCATTAAGCTCTTCATTTAAGGTTTGATCACTTAGTTAGACTTGCTGGGAGCATATTCACTCTACTACAGCTGATGTGACACTTGAATCTATTAGTTATAGAGTTGCTTGCCGATTGTTTTAATACTCTTATTAATTCCCTAAATCCATTAATTCGGCAGGATGGGGCAAAACTCCACTGAGTCTGCTAAGACTATTAGGAGCTCCTGATTATGTATGTCATTATGTCTTTCTCATTTTGGATCTGAAAAATGTGTTATGACCCTCTGACTATGGTAATCTGTTTGTGGCCCTCTATTTCAGTTAATTCTCAGTACATGAATGTAGCAAGGCAGTAAGAAATAAGCCCCAGGACAAATCTGCCAGCGTACTGGTCAATCTGTGTCTCCATTCTCATCCAAGGTTGTGAAGGTTGCTAGTGACTGAAAGAATGAGATCAGAGATACAACTAGAAGAAAGGAGGCTGTTTTATAGGTTTGCTAAGCTCAATGTCCTTATCATATTGAAGAGCATGGCATCCCAGGGGATCTTGCAGTGTAGCTACTGCTTCTACAGGTTGATCAAAACCGTTTGAGGTAACTTGGGTTCTTACTGAGCCTGATCCACTTGGCACCTCCTTCAGGAAGTGTGCCAAGCATAGATGAAGCCATTGGGCAGTCCTGGACATATACTGGAGAGCTTGACTGAGAATTTCTGAGTATCCCTCAAGATGAGCTGGAGACTGTTGTTGAGAATATATGCCCTGATGAGTTGTCTCCAGAACAAGTGAGTCAGCAAATGGGTCAGTGGATACATATTAAGTAATGTAACAGCCTTTGTAGTGTGACTGCAGCAGTGTACATATTAAGTAATGTAACAGCCTTTGTAGTGTGACTGCAGCAGTGTACATATTAAGTAATGTAACAGCCTTTGTAGTGTGACTGCAGCAGTGTACATATTAAGTAATGTAACAGCCTGTGTAGTGTGACTGCAGCAGTGTACATATTAAGTAATGTAACAGCCTTTGTAGTGTGACTGCAGCAGTGTACATATTAAGTAATGTAACAGCCTGTGTAGTGTGACTGCAGCAGTGTACATATTAAGTAATGTAACAGCCTTTGTAGTGTGACTGCAGCAGTGTACATATTAAGTAATGTAACAGCCTGTGTAGTGTGACTGCAGCAGTGTACATATTAAGTAATGTAACAGCCTTTGTAGTGTGACTGCAGCAGTGTACATATTAAGTAATGTAACAGCCTTTGTAGTGTGACTGCAGCAGTGTACATATTAAGTAATGTAACAGCCTGTGTAGTGTGACTGCAGCAGTGTACATATTAAGTAATGTAACAGCCTTTGTAGTGTGACTGCAGCAGTGTACATATTAAGTAATGTAACAGCCTGTGTAGTGTGACTGCAGCAGTGTACATATTAAGTAATGTAACAGCCTTTGTAGTGTGACTGCAGCAGTGTACATATTAAGTAATGTAACAGCCTTTGTAGTGTGACTGCAGCAGTGTACATATTAAGTAATGTAACAGCCTTTGTAGTGTGACTGCAGCAGTGTACATATTAAGTAATGTAACAGCCTGTGTAGTGTGACTGCAGCAGTGTACATATTAAGTAATGT
This sequence comes from Protopterus annectens, assembly GCF_019279795.1. Lineage (NCBI taxonomy): Eukaryota > Metazoa > Chordata > Ceratodontiformes > Protopteridae > Protopterus > Protopterus annectens. The sequence goes on along the minus strand of NC_056751.1, from coordinate 115,297,764 downwards.
AACAGCCTTTGTAGTGTGACTGCAGCAGTGTACATATTAAGTAATGTAACAGCCTTTGTAGTGTGACTGCAGCAGTGTACATATTAAGTAATGTAACAGCCTGTGTAGTGTGACTGCAGCAGTGTACATATTAAGTAATGTAACAGCCTTTGTAGTGTGACTGCAGCAGTGTACATATTAAGTAATGTAACAGCCTTTGTAGTGTGACTGCAGCAGTGTACATATTAAGTAATGTAACAGCCTGTGTAGTGTGACTGCAGCAGTGTACATATTAAGTAATGTAACAGCCTTTGTAGTGTGACTGCAGCAGTGTACATATTAAGTAATGTAACAGCCTGTGTAGTGTGACTGCAGCAGTGTACATATTAAGTAATGTAACAGCCTTTGTAGTGTGACTGCAGCAGTGTACATATTAAGTAATGTAACAGCCTGTGTAGTGTGACTGCAGCAGTGTACATATTAAGTAATGTAACAGCCTTTGTAGTGTGACTGCAGCAGTGTACATATTAAGTAATGTAACAGCCTGTGTAGTGTGACTGCAGCAGTGGAATCAATCTGCAAGAACATGAACTATAAGAAAGTATCACTGCGACTAGATGGGGTACAGGCTAATGTAGTTGTCAGGTCAGGCTTCTGTGATCAAAGCTTCAGTAAGCAGAAGTCAGCCACAGGAACACACCCTCCCAACTCCTTCTATGATCATCTGCTCTCATTTTCTTAATGCTGGAAATGAGATGAGATAGGCTGGCAAAACAATTTCACAAAATAAAAATACCATTTATATAGTACTGCATTTAGATAGTAGAATAATACAGTCATTTTCTGTGCAACTGAGGGTGTTTGTTAAAAAGTAACATGCTACTGCTTTTAGTTGTGGTTAACTTAATTTAATTTAATTTAAAGCGGATAGGGAATGTCATTAGTGTTTAGACTTTGTCTGAGGAAGGAAGGATACGAAGCCTTCCGAAAGTGCTTGTTGTATAATAAAAGTTCTTACGTTACTATTTTAAATCCTGTGACTTCTCTTTCACTCCGTTTTGCATTTGGATTACTGCTTGAGGTTATATCGGAGCAACAGCTTATTGTGGCAGAGCGTTTTAAGCGTGCAACAGCTTACTTTGGCAGACTGTTTCTCTCGTGCCTTTTTGTGTTTACATATTAAGTAATGTAACAGCCTGTGTAGTGTGACTGCAGCAGTGTACATATTAAGTAATGTAACAGCCTTTGTAGTGTGACTGCAGCAGTGTACATATTAAGTAATGTAACAGCCTTTGTAGTGTGACTGCAGCAGTGTACATATTAAGTAATGTAACAGCCTGTGTAGTGTGACTGCAGCAGTGTACATATTAAGTAATGTAACAGCCTTTGTAGTGTGACTGCAGCAGTGTACATATTAAGTAATGTAACAGCCTTTGTAGTGTGACTGCAGCAGTGTACATATTAAGTAATGTAACAGCCTGTGTAGTGTGACTGCAGCAGTGTACATATTAAGTAATGTAACAGCCTTTGTAGTGTGACTGCAGCAGTGTACATATTAAGTAATGTAACAGCCTGTGTAGTGTGACTGCAGCAGTGTACATATTAAGTAATGTAACAGCCTTTGTAGTGTGACTGCAGCAGTGTACATATTAAGTAATGTAACAGCCTGTGTAGTGTGACTGCAGCAGTGTACATATTAAGTAATGTAACAGCCTTTGTAGTGTGACTGCAGCAGTGTACATATTAAGTAATGTAACAGCCTGTGTAGTGTGACTGCAGCAGTGGAATCAATCTGCAAGAACATGAACTATAAGAAAGTATCACTGCGACTAGATGGGGTACAGGCTAATGTAGTTGTCAGGTCAGGCTTCTGTGATCAAAGCTTCAGTAAGCAGAAGTCAGCCACAGGAACACACCCTCCCAACTCCTTCTATGATCATCTGCTCTCATTTTCTTAATGCTGGAAATGAGATGAGATAGGCTGGCAAAACAATTTCACAAAATAAAAATACCATTTATATAGTACTGCATTTAGATAGTAGAATAATACAGTCATTTTCTGTGCAACTGAGGGTGTTTGTTAAAAAGTAACATGCTACTGCTTTTAGTTGTGGTTAACTTAATTTTCTGACCATGAAATATTATGGAATGTGTGCTTCATTGTGTGTGTGTGTGTGTGTGTGTGTGTGTGTGTGTGTGTGTGTGTGTGTGTGTGTGTGTGTGTGTGTGTGTGTGTCTGTGTGTGTGTGTGTGTTTCTATAATATAGATAATAAATACATATGTATATATATAAACACACACACACACACACACACACACACATATATATATATATATATATTATACATATAAAATACTTAGTTTAGTTATATAATAGATAAATGTCACAATGTCCTAATTAATAGGATAAATGCAAATTTCCATTGCCTTCAGTAAGTGCACTTGAACAAAAATACATCAAATTTCAGAATTTTTCTGTGACATTAGGAGATAATTTGCCACAGGATGTAAAAGTAAATGGCATTCTTAATGGCAAAGCAAATCAAGCCTGTTATAATTCACATTTGAGGTTCTTAAGAAAAGTTTGTTCCCACTGCATGATGTCTAGCTTTGCAGAAGTACAGTATGTTCTACAACATACAGAAAAGAAGCTCAATGCTTCCATAATATAATTAACGAAAACTTCTTGGAAGAAATAGTCAACTTACTCCCTACTCCCTGAGAATCCTAATAACCTAGGAACAAGTGTAGTTACTATAAATGCTGAATGTATTGCCCCACTAATATTTGGATATTTTGCTGCATGCAAAAATTTTATGCAAACCACTGAGGGAGATTTGTGAATACCTTACACAGGGCACAAGAGAAATTGTGCCTGATAAAGGCCACATCATGATGACTTGCAATTTATGAAAAATAATCTTGCTAGCACAGTGCTGTTTTCAGCTTATGCTGGTCTCTGCTGCTTTAGGACTTCATAGTGTAATGGTATGCACATTCATAGTATAATATGAAGCAGCAGCCCCGAGCCTATCGCAGTGGCGACAGCTGTAGTTCATGAATTAGTCATACATAACTGGATCATTAGCTCCCTGCAGCACGGAGCACCTGTCATGGTATAAAACATTTATGGCACACGCATCAAGAGAACATACATGATGTAACCCAGTCCCAGCAACATGTAATGAGCTGTAAGAGTAGCTTTTACCACAAATTTACATAACTCTGCTGAGGTGATTCCTACCTTTTATGTTATCTTGTACGCTAAAGAGGTTTCTCTCTGTACTAGATGTCAGTTATCAGCTATAGAACATTACCTTAGTGAAGGTTTTACTCTGCATGGATGACATCTGCACGAAATAAAGAAGGATGCTTCATTAGCCTAATCCTCTGAAAACTACTAAAATGTTATGAATAGAACTGAAAAGTGTTTGAAAGGAAATAAATGAAAAGGATGGATAAAACATGATGCATGATTTGAAAGCTAAATATGATGTACATACTGCTTTAAATGTAATTACAAAGGCTATTTCATTTGGAGAAATCAATACTAAACTGATATATGCAATGAGATCTAATATTTATTTTTCTTTGTTTTGTATTAGAGGCCAAATAAAAACCTATAGAATTAACACTGGAATTTAAATAAAGCCATTTCTCTTAACTTGTGTTAACCAATTATGTTACAAGAATGAGTTTGAAAAAAATGGAAAACAAAGTATCAAATAGAATTTGTTTATACAATTCTGGATACTTTTCATGTAGCCAAGGAGTTGATTTCTGCTTGCTGAAGCCTGACCTGCCAACTACATACTGTACCCTTACACACCCATGATGTGTGGGCTGGGCTCCTAACCCACCCTATACCCCAGTCTCTAAATATACTACCTCTAAGGTTACACGGAATTGAAGAAAAGGAAACAACTTAATTCCCTTTTCCTCCAAGTTAATTCAAATTCGGAGATAGACTATTTTGAGATGAAGAGTGTGGGTAGAGGGCCTCCATATTGGTGTGTACAAGGGAGACAGCTCCCTTGCAAAAACTGTGAAAATAAAAGCTGCATTGGTTAAATGTAGGGCAATGGCCTGGCTGTTGTTAAGGTCATTCTCATTGTACCAGGCATAATATACCAAACCTGATAAGCAGAAGCACACCCAACACATGTAACAGCAACATTACCTTGAGGGTAAACACAGTTATAAGGAATTTCAGATGCATGAATCTGTGGTGTTGCTCTTAACAGTCTTTTTCCATGCTGCTTGAAAAGCTGCAACAGAACCTTTGCACTGATAAAAAGGAGTAATGGCCCCATTTTCATAAAGGGTTTGGGATGGTGTGTTCCAGTTATAGAGGTGTCACATTGTTCAACCTCCCTGGGAAAGTATATGTCAGGATGCTGGAAATGAAGCCTGAGACTTTGATTCAGGAGGAACAATGTAGATTCTATCCTGGTAATAGAACAGTTAATCAGCTGTGTTGCTGCACATATATTTGAGGGGGTCAAGGGAATATCTCAATACTGCCTATTGTGTGATTTGAAGTTGGAGAAAGTGTATGACCATTTATCCAGAAATGTCTTGCAACAGTACAGTGTCCCAAGATCAGTGCTGCATGAAGTGCTCCCTGGACTCAAGGAGTGAGAGCTATGTCTGCCAAGTCTGTGGCTTCTGCTTTTGAAAGAAACAGAAAAAAACACTGCTTTGTCATCAGACTTGACCAGAGATGCAGACATAACAGGTGTGTGTGTGTGTGTGTGTGGGGGGGGCAGAAGGTTTTTATGCTTGTTAGAACAAGATCTAGAATATTAGGATCCCTGGTGAGTAAATAGGTTGACTATTTCTTCCTAGAAGATTTCATTTATTACATGATGGCACCATTGAGCATGGCAACCATTAACACTGTATGTCTTTAAATTACTATCTGGATAACTGAAACCCCATATCATAAAACTATTGCTATTTATGGGCATTTCAGTTTGTCTGTCAGGATTTTTTTATGACCATCGGGGGACATGCAAAGCAATAATCAGCACAGTATGAAGTGGTAATAGACAGAATATATGTGTGTGAATGAAAGGGAGGATAGAGAAATGGTGAGGATGCAGAGAGTAGAGGTGGCAAAGGTGGATGAGTTTAAATACTTGGGATCAACAGTTCAGAGTAATGATGAGTGTGGAAGAGAGGTGAAGAAGAGAGTACAGGCAGGATGGAGTGGGTGGAGAAGAGTGTCAGGAGTGATTTGTGACAGACGAGTACCAGTAAGAGTGAAAGGGAAGATCTACAAAAGGGTAGTGAGACCAGCTATGTTATATGGGTTGGAAACAGTGGAATTGACAAAAAGGCAGGAGTCAGAGCTGGATATGACAGAGTTAAAGATGTTCAGATTTGCACTGGGTGTGATGAGGGTGGATAGGATAAGGAATAAGTATATTAGAGGGTCAGCCCAGGTTAGAATGTTTGGAGACAATGCCAGAGAGGCAAGATTACATTGGTTTGGACATGTGCTGAGGAGGGATGCAGAGTATATTGGGAAAAAGATGCTAAAGATGAAGCTGCCAGGTAACAGGAAAAGAGGAAGGCCTAAGATTAGGTTTATGGATGTGGTGAGAGAGGACATGCAGGTGGTTGGTGTGACAGAGCAAGATGCAGAGGACAGGAAGAAATGGAAACAGGTGATCCACTGCGGTGACCCCTAACCAGGAAAAGCCAAAAGAAGAAGAAGAAGAAGAAGAAGAAGAAGAAGGAGAGTGATTCTGACTTCACTAGGTCCTGTTTAATGGTCATGAGAAATTTATCTTGGAATAACAGTGTCTCTGACAAATACTGATACTTCCCACAGTTATGAATGAGTCTGAAAGTACGAAAGGTGCTAGGCTGTGGTATAGATGGAATGCTATCTTTGTAATGACACCATGTTTCATTTATACATAATATGGAGGTTTCAAGTTGTAGGAGAGCTTCTAGATTATGCATTGAGTAGACCAACCTTGAGAGGATCAGGATTGGGATTTGGAGAGGTGTCTTAGCTAAGCTGGGGTGTTCAGAAGATGGATTTTGATAAAAAATACACTTTGTGGGCAGCAAAGGCTTTAGTTAGTATGCAGAAACCATGGTATGAAAGGTTCAGGTCATTCCTTGTGCAGCAAGTAGACCTGTCAATAATCTGACACATGCTGGAGCTACTTAGGCAGCATTAAAAGGTAATTATCTTTTCTTTGAATATAGAGAGCATTCTGGTGGATGGACAAATTGCAGCCAATTCCACTTATAGCCAGAGTCTCTCCTTCATTGGACACATGGATTGCATAGTGAGATCCATCATGTGTCTCTGCATTTCTCTGTGGGTTGACTGCTTCATATCATTAATAACTACATAGACCACTATCAAGACAGCTTCACCCTCATACTATCATGGATTCTGATACCGAAAAGTCAGCTGATTGTCACCCTGTTCTTATCCAGCATGGTAAAAGTACAGTCGGTGTGTCTAACATGGTGAGAGTACAGTCTCTGTGTCTAATGTGGTGAGAGTACAGTCTATGTGTCTAGCAGAGTGATAGTATAGTCAATGTGTCTAACATGCTTAGAGTACAGTCTGTGTGTCTAATGTGGTGAGAGTACAGTCTATGTGTCTAGCAGAGTGATAGTATAGTCTATGTGTCTAACATGCTTAGAGTACAGTCTGTGTGTCTAATGTGGTGAGAGTACAGTCTATGTGTCTAGCAGAGTGATAGTATAGTCTATGTGTCTAACATGCTTAGAGTACAGTCTGTGTGTCTAGCATAGTAAGAGTACAGTCTGTGTGTCTAACATGGTGAGACTACAGTCTGTGTCTCTAGCATCATGAGAGTACAGTCATGTTTATATTACTTGGTCGAATAGTGAAATGTTCGAACACATAATAATGACCCCTAAATGTCAAAACGCCATAATGTCAAACGGCAAAAAAAAATATAAAAACAACCAAACAAACCATAAAAACGCTCTAAGCAGGGGGGCAAGCCATCTGCACCCCACACACCCCCCGCTACTTAAATATACCAACTCCAAAATTGCACTAAAGTGCAGACAATGGAAAACTTCCATGTCTGCACTGCATGGAGATCTCCAATGAACCGTTCCACATTCTGACGGTTCGACATTCAGGGGTCGATTATTATGTGTTCAAACATTTCACTGTTCGATCACGTAATATAGACCCATACAGTCTGTGTGTCTAACATGGCGAGAGTACAGTCTGTGTGTCTAACATGGTGAGAGCACAGTGAGTGTGTGTCTATCATGGTGAGAGCACAGTCTGTGTGTCTAACATGGTGAGAGTACAGTCTATGTGTCTAACATGTTGAGATCACAATCTGTTTGCCTAAAAATGGAGTCATTTATTTTTGTGTGTGCAGACATCAAAACAGATGGTTTGTTGTCTGAAACCTTGGAATTTCCAGTACTAAGTGACTTTGTGTTATGTGTGCTGGGTGGCAGTGGTGGTATTGTAGCACTTTGAAGGTGGGTCTTGTTTGCCCAGATCTAGGATGCTTGGGGATTAATTTCTTAATAATCTCAACATATCTTTGTATGATATATGCATGCAGAGTTGGGTGGGCTTGTATGAAGCTCATCAACTCTCTGTTTGAGTGAGAGGGTGGCCTTCAGGTTGTAAAGATACTTACATGACTCACAAATGTTTTTATGTTGATCCAGTAGAAGCTGGTTGTTAGTAAGCATTATGTTGTTGGAATCCAGTTTAATAATGCAACAAGTGTTAAAAGGCTGACTATAATAGACTGAACTTCTATGTTGGCCATATAGGGTGAAAAGGGTATCATCATCACCATCATCATCATCAGCCCCCCTTTTCCCATTTTTTCTACATGGGGTCGAGATACCATGTTAACTGTTTCCAACTCTCTTGATTCAGAGCCACACTCTTTCCTTCTTCAACACTCATGCCTGACTGTCACAGATCTTCTTTCATACAATCCATCCACCTCTTTGCTGGATATCATCATTTCCTCTTACCGTCTTCATGTCTGTCCCAAATCTTCCTCACCAGATTGTCTTCTGCTTTTCTGCACGTGTCCAGACCACTGTAATCTGTTCTCTTTGATCTTTTCTGTTATTGGAGCTACTTTGGCTTCTGTTCCTATGCCCTCATTTCTTTGTCTGTTCCACATTGTGCGTCCTAACACCCTTCTCAGACACTTCATTTCCATCACCTCTAGCTTCTTCAACTTTAACTTGACTAATACCTTAGTATACTAGTAACAAAACCAATGTATATAATGTGCTGATACCTTAATACACTAGTAATAAAAACAATGTATAACAGGTACTTATACTTTCACATGTTAATAGTAAAAACAGTATATAAGGTATACAAGTACAAATAGCATCACAGTTCAGTTATGACCATCTGGTGAAAAAAGACTAGGCCTAATTCATTAACGCCTACACTAACTGTATGCCATTCACCATCCTGAGTGAACACAAGCATGACTCACACCTTCTTCCTCCTAATTTTAATTTTCCTACTGATATTTTTGTAACCATAATTACAAGGGGGATTCCTAAAGGTTATCACAATGTGTAGACTGCATGTACACTTAGTGTAATCTTTCTGATTGACTTGAAAGCAAATAAAATGTGGTAGAGCTGTTCTTGAATATAGATCATATGCCTTTGGTGTAGGTGTTCATGAATCCAGCCCAATGACGTTACAGTTTAAAGTGTACAAATTCTAGTATGAATATGGTACTAAAAGTACCCATAGGTGTAAAAGGCAGTAAATGAATTATCAGACATGGAAGCCACTCAGTTGTTTATCAAGAAGAGATCGACTTAGATTCCACACAGTATGTACACCAAGGAGATGATAGGCACATATGCCAAACTATGTTATGTCATTGTGAAGTAGGCATGACTGCCACAAACAGTACAACAATAATTTGTAGTTTAGAAAATAAGTTTGTGCTACTTAGGGAAAAATAAATACAATGTAGTTTGGAAAAATATGTTTATACTGGTTAAGCTGCAACAAATCCAATACAACAACACATCAGTAATTCAGAGTACACGTACTCCCTCAGCAGTTTGTGTGTGCTGTGTAGACCTGTTATACACACTGCAGTAAGAATGCACAACCCAGAGCAGCACTGGGGAAAGATGATGTGAAAGACAGAATAACTTCAAGCAGGTGCAGGATCACAGGGGGCTATAAGCTAAACAGAAAATGTACTTGCTAATATATATAGTGTTCCCCAGAACTGCGATGCACATAGTGTGGCTTATTTATTTATTTTATTTATTTGTCCTTTGGTAACTGGGAAAGTCCGACTGAGCCAATGGCCCATCTTCAGTGGAGGCCAGGGGAGGAAAGCTCCACAACAAATATAAGACATTTAAACAATAGTTGCTGAGTAATTATATGGAAGGGGCAAAAAGCCCTGCAATACATTAAATATTTTCCGATGAGCTGGGGAGAAAGGCTCCACAAACACACATAAAAACATTTTACAATAGCTGATTTATATACAAGAGGAGAAAAGACCCATAACAGATAAATCTCTTTACCATATATTGGCGTGTACCTTATCTACAAGGGGTAAAAGTTCCCACAACAGATTGCAATGCATTTGCAGAATATTGGTAGGAGAAATTGTGATCAGGAATGCAATATGTACAGCAAGTAGCAAGACACTCTGCAGAAGTAGATAGCATTTATTAAGTGAACTAATATATATTTCTTAAAAACATTGACTATATACTCATAATATATGGAGAAATACTAGAGTATTTTGGTGCCTAAACAGTAATAGAATGAGATAAGGAGGAGTAACGAGAAGAGAAAAATTAAGGACACGGAGAGAGAGTTGATTATTATTAGAGAGATTAGAATGTTAAGGAATGACACTAAAGAGGGAATAAATAGTAGTAAGTGTCAGTCACAGAGGGAGAAGAGCATACTTTAGTAGTATGGTATTAAAGTGAGAGCTACTTTGATGTAAGGTCATTACTACCCGCGAAGATACAAAGGAAGCATTGATTCAAAGTGAGAAAAGCATAGTTATAGGAAGCAGGTAATCATGCAGCTGTTTTTAGGGTCGTAAAGTTCCAGGTGTCAGATATATTTTTACACTGGCCTTGAAATTGGAAAGGTTGCTAGTATGTTTAAGGGATAAGGGGATAGAGTTCCAAGAGTGGGCTACCTGGAATAGAGGGAGGGTCCTGCTGACAGGTGTAGTTTCTAGGTAGTGAGGAGCAGTCTGTTTTCAGACTGAAGTGGCTTAGCAGGGGTGTATGTATGCAATACATTTTGCAGGGCTTCACTTTGTTCTGGTTTGTGTATTAATTTGGGGACTAGGAGTAATTGTATGTAAGTGATTTGCTCAGTTATTTCAAGCCATTCAAGCTGTTTTAGGGTTAAGTGGTCATGGGTTCCATTTGATGAGTTAGTGGCACATTTTGCTCTTTTATTGTAGCACTGGTTAAGTTTATTTTGGATAGAAGCTTGAAGGTTAAGCACAACTAGGAAGTCATATATAAAGTGAAGAATAGGAGTGTACAGGCCAGGAGTTGCCTAGATGAATCAGTTAAGTAGTTATTTTTTCTACAGAGTGTCCTTAATTTTTGGTGAGGTTTTTTTTTTTAATAACCTGTTCTGCATTTAAGGCAAATTTCAGGTTATCATCAATTATCATGCCTAGTACCTTGATATGGGGAATGAAATGAGGTCTATAGGGGTGTTAACAGAGGTTGTACTTGAGAAATTTTGTTTGAGGTGTGTACAGGGCTTTTGGGAGGAATAGTAGCAGCTTTTTTTTTTGGATTGAGCAGATATATTGAAAAGCAGTGGCCCTAGTACGGAACCTTGGGGAACACCTGTTTTGACAGGCAGGAAGGATGAGCAGGAATTAATACATTTAACAGACTGGAGTCTATTGAAATCATAGCTGGAGAACCAGTTGGTGCAGATGTTTGACTAGAAGTAGGCTATGGTAGACAGTATCAAAGGCCTTGGACAGATCCAGAAACATGGTAGAAACCAGTTATCTTTTGTTTCTGGCTAAGTTAATAGTGTTGGTGAAGTTTAAGAGAGCTGTGGAGGAACTATGCCCTGGTCTGAAACCATTTTGGGTGGGGATAAGAGGTTGCTTGTTAGTAAATATGCCATTAACTGATTACAAATGCATTTTTCAAGGATTTTCAAAAGAGGGGAGAGAAAGTCAATAGGTCTAAAGTTGGATATATCATTGAAGTTACCTCACTTGTGAAGTGGGATGATGTGAGATTTTTTTAAAAATATGCATGAGCGATGTGATTCCTGAATAAATCTATTTATGAAAATGGATACTGGAAAGGAGCTAGAGTTGCTTGCTGTTTTTAGAAAACCATCAGCAATTTCATCTGGAGTTAATGTACTCAATTTAATTTGTTTGAGGTATTTCTCAATTGTTGTTGTTGATTGTGGTTGAAAGGAAAAAGAGCTGTTGTTATGTGGCATATTTTTACTTTAATCTGATGGTAAAAGGTTACAAACTGGAGCAAACCCGAGACCTCAAAAAAGATAATATAGCACTAAAAAGAACACTGATTAGTCAAGACAAGCTTTGCTAAGTGGCCCCCAGTAAGCAGATACTCGGAACAAAGACAGTTTATTCTCCTCTTACCGGAATACATTTCGCTTCTTAAGTTCTAGGAAGATTGCCAGACTATGAAGCAGTGTTTAATTCAGCAAAAGCACATTCAAAAATAGCAGAAAAAGATTTATTCCAATTGTCATGGTCTTGGTTTTGCAGTCAAACCAATGGTTTAAGGTCATTGGTGGGTGGACTGGTCAAGGGACCCTTTTTACATACAACCTGAGCCTTTAGGCATACACAGCAGTACAAGTATTAGACATACATAATGCAAAGATGTATTTTACAAATGGTTTAAAAATGTCTGTTTATAGTAAGATTGTAATAGGAAGTTTTGAACAGTTTACTAGTTTCTCTACATTGTAAGATGGTAATATTTATTTGATGTAAAGAGAAAGACAGAAAAAAATACAATTCTGATTTTATAGATTTACATTCCTTTGCCACATATACAAGAAGACAATTCCGTTAAAGTTTATGTATTAGAAATTGCTTCACATTCTAGAGGAAAACGATTAGCCTGGATTGTGAAAAGAATTGCACATACGTCCCATTTGTAAGCATTTTAACATTTTTCCTGAATGTAGAGGAGATTGTTTGAGATCTTATACTATTAGGCAACGGGTTCTAGGATGCAGGGCTGATCTTAGTGAATGATTTTTTTCATCAAAAACATTATTGACAGGAGATCATACTAGTAGATGGGCACTATCTGCTGCAAATCCCAGGTAGTGACCAGTATCTCTAGTCGCTACATCATACAATCTCAGTTACGTATAGCTAGACTAACCATGCCAGTCTGACTCATAGCATCCACCACATCACTTTCAACCAGACTTAAGCATAGCTAGAGGAATCAAACTAGTATCTTATACTAATAGGAAATGTAACCATTTAACCAGGATAGGGCTTTTTCACAGAGGACATGAACTATCAGAATTAATATTGCATTAACCTATAATCACTAAGTAATTTCATTTTTGAAATAGAAGCTGTAACATAAGCCCCTTGTCTAGTGTAATTAATTATGCAAGCAAATATTTAAAATGATAGGACTCAATTAAGACGTTGTTAGGAAAGGACATCAACAGGAAGGTTGAATTAAATTTGAAGCTACCAGATGGTCTCCAGATAATACACAATAAACCAACCATAACATAATAAACTGACAGGGCTGAATGACCTGCCAAATGATTTGTTTTGAAGTATTCAAAGAAGTGTTATCAGATTTTGTATGTAAACCTGAGTCTGTTTCATAACGCATCACTGGACTGTGCCCATATCAATGACTTAAACCATTAAAACACTGAGTAGAATTATGGATGAGTCTTTCTGATAAAAATTAGACTGCAAAATTATAATTAAGTTCTTAGGCTGCTGCTTAACAGATCACAGATGAAGAAAAGAAGATTTTATTAAGATGAATTTGCTGTTTATCAGTAATAAATAGTATAATAAACACTCTATCAAATAAAACAGATTATATATGTTACATCACAACAGGTTTCATTTACTTTGCTTATGTGCAAGTAAACATTTGATGTGAACAGAGAATGCATGCTCCTCATGCTGAATCAGTAAGGTTTTCTGCAGTGTGATGCCAATCATTAAAAATCTTTGTAAGAAAGCAGCTATCTGCCTAATTAAAGTCTAAAGAGCTTATTGGCAAATGAGGTCATCAAACTCACAGACTGAGCTAAAGATGACTTTTGTTGCCAACTCTTTTTTCACTTCAGTTATAGAACAACTTAACTATGCCATGTTTTAAAGAACTCTGCAGAAACAAAGCTACAGTACAAAGATGAGCTTTAGAGATACAGGGTCAGATAAACTAATTTACACTTGAGGCGCTGTTACCTTGAACCTGTGAACAATTCCAAAAGAAGGCTTTACTTTGATCTGTGCAAATCATTCAATGCACAATTATTTAAAGCTCTTACAAGTCTACTCTTAAGAGCAACATCTATGTGAGGTCACGGGGACTATACAGTGAGTTCAAAATTGCTGTATCAAAAAAATCCCCCCTTCTCTGAGCTACAGTGATTTAAGATTTCAACTCTGTAAGTAGAGATGATGTATAGGGTGTAGCCCCACATAATACCAGGGGTGATGGGGCTCTTAATGCGTAACAGAGAGGTACATAGTTCACTGTTTTTTTTTTTTTTCTTTTTTTAATTCCAGTTAATCTTTTGTAGTTTCAGGGCTTTCAGCATTGATGTCTCATACTTTTAAAACCTTCAGCAACAGGCCAATGTGATTCAGAAAGAAATCTAAGATGCAACATGTACAGAACAGTCGAACAGCATGAGTATGAATTGAAAATGCACACAGTAAAAGATGGCATGCAGTGGTAGGTGACAGCTGTACAAGTATCAGTGGTGGCAAAGGTGAAGGGGCAACTTCCTGCACAGCTGCCCTTATACCTTTTGCAAGACATTGCCAGACACTGAAACTGTGGATAGCATTAACATAGCTGGTATCTGGTGCCTGAAAACTAAAGAGTGACATTGTGATGACAACACATATATACTGAAACCTGCACAAACTAACAAATACAAACACATATATCTGAGAGTATAATGTTTGATTGATGGTTTATGACATCAAATAGTGAAAAGCCCCAGCTGATTTAAAATCATCTGTATCAAATTTTTTGAGTAAGATCACAGTACAACAGGATTTGGGAAATAATTTCTATCCACATCACCACTGTAGTCCGATCTCTGAGTTGTGGAGGATGCAGATGGGCTTACCCGTAACAGAAAATTATGAATTTTTTCCCAATCATTTCACATCCAAATATTCTACCCATAAGCTCCACGACACATTTCACTGACAACTGATCTCTTGTACTGATAGGTCAAATGGGAATAATGTCAAATACATTAATCTCAATGCAGATATAAGCATACCATGTCACCAATACTGAGCTGAACACCGAGGAAGCAAACCCAGTTATTGTGGAGCACTGCACTACCTCTAGTGGTCCTGGCATGCTAGGGCAGACGTACAATACCCTCCCATCCCAAAAAGGTAAAGTTGCATTAGTAATAGATGGTGATCTGTGTTTTTGGGAGAAAGTCAACAAAATAGGAAGTATTGAATTTGCTGGTACAAACAGTCAGGGAAATGTAAGGGACAGACATTACCATCAGCATGTATTTCTGGGGAGAATGTTTTTAAGTAAATTGCTCACCAACACCTACTAGATGCCACAGGCATTGAAAGGTATAGATGCTGTGTGGATCTAATGATGTATGCTGCTATTTCCAGAGACACCCCTTGCCTTATTGTATAGGATGTGATGTCCACAACATCTCTAGAAGCTACCATGTCATTCCTGTCTAGACAGGCACTGTTGTAGCATGTAAATTTAGTTGTTTACCTCCTCAGTGCACGGTGCTCTTGGAAAACTGTTGTTATGGTTAAGAACATCAGTGCTCTGCAGTTCATGAAAGACAAATGTTGATAGAATTTGAATTGTTGATTGTAGTTATAAACACGTGTTTCTTGATTAAGCTATCAAAATGAATAACCCATGATGACATTCATGTACTGCTGAAAGAAACTGGGCTTTCGAGCACAGGCAGAGTGAGATTTTAGTGCTAGGCACATATGTAGCCATGATGTTTAGTTTAGTATAGACTGCATATCTGAGACCTTTACTGCTATTAAGTTCAGTCCTATCAAATAATAGCTTGAAAAATACATAAGGTGATGGAGAATGTCACAACTCAATATCAACGCCCTGTTTGCTAATTATTTTAAAGCATTCTGTCTGGTTGTCAGCCTCATGTAATGCAATGCTCCATATCTTCAGGGCTGACATTCGATTATACTTTTCTATTCATGTTTTTGAGCTCTCCTTAACATCCGTGGTCCAAGAGGATAATGACTGCTTTTATCTCGTGTGCCAGAACATGAGCTGACCCATCTGCTGTTGTATGTGTCCTGTCTTTGCTATGCACATGTAGATGAGAAACTGTTTGTTGAAAGTATCACAGTGGGACACAGGATAAAACAATTTATTTAGCACTACAAGTGAATCAGCAAAAAAAAAAAACAATACTACTTTGTGCCAGACTTATACAAATATCATTTGTTGTAACAGATTGTTTTTGTGGACCATTATCTCCATGCAGTCCACATATCAGATAATTCATGCACAGAATAACATATTGAGTGATGCGTGCATTCCATACTTGATAAAGTGTCTGTGGGTGACTACGGTACATATAATATGGGTCTATATTAGATCATTGAAGTGTTAATACTTCGAATGGTCTAATATCGACCTGAAAACATCAAACACTGAAAATAACGAAGCTGCAGATAACCAAATTTTGTCCTAGGGAAAGAATTTGGTTGCCCGTTTCTGTGGCTTTGCTATTTTCAGCACTGTGGTGGAAAGTTATGGGTTGGGTTCAGGTAAGTGTGTGATTGTGTGGACGTTAGGGTTAGGGTGGGGTATGTGAGTTAGGGTTAGGGAGAGGTGAAGTGTGCGGTAGTGATAGACTTTAGGGTTAGGGCGGGGTATGTGAGCTAGGGTTACGGCGCGGGTGAGGTGAGTGTGCGATAGTGACGGACCTTACAGTTAGGGTTTGGGTTAAGGACAATGGATAGATAGTACTGTATGTACAGTTTAGTATAGGGTTAGATGTAGGATTTTAAGTGTATGTGTGTGGATTGCTGTTTTTTTGGTGTGCTTGTGTTGTGTGTGTGTTTCTTGGAACAGTGAATTTTTTCCTAGGGAAAAAATTCACTGTTCTGAGCTTTCGATGTTTTTAGATTTCATGATTAGAAGTTCAAGGTTGTTGTATTCAATGATGTGCTGTTTCGTTGAACTAATATAGACCCATATAATACTACTATGGTTATGCCCACCGTGGAAACCCAGACTTTTACTAGGCTTCACATTTCCATGGGTTCAGGAAGGATAGTAACTGAAGTGTAGGTGGTAGTACTGTTATGTAAATCACCTGTACCTTGTTGGCTGATTCTGTGTAGAGCTACCATGGACCAGTATATCCCAGTAAAAACCTCCGCTTGCTATACTGCAGCCACTTCTATGGCACAACAGTCTGTTTTTGGTGAAAACTATCAACAGTTCTCTGCTCATGGGCTGTTATAGCTAAGAATGAAAAACATTTTTCCCTACAAAGACAATGTCATGGGACTTTATATTCATCCCACAGTCTTATGCTGGACTGAGCAAACATTTGCAATATTTGTTTTTCCTTGGATCTAATTCTTCACTTTTGTCAAATGGCTTGAAATAAATACAGATTGTAATAATAATATTCATTTGGATCTACTTTGAGATGTTACAAACTAGCTGACTACTGACCAATTTAATGGCTATATTATCCCCAGTTTACCATCAGACAAGATAGAAAACATCTGTTATATTTTAAAAAATGTTCATTCATGAGGTTTGAACCTTTCTGCTACCCTGAGGTAGAACATTCACCCCCAACTCCAGTTACTAAAAATAGTAATTTATGTGTTTAACTAACTTGGAGTAAACAGACATGCAGTATTCCCATTATTCTTACATAGTGCAACAGTGCAACCTCAAAGTTAATATAATTAGTAGTCAGGGGTATGGAAGGAAAGTCCTACATCACACATGCAGGTTATACAGCTCTTCCTCACAAAAACACTTTGAAAAATGTTGCTTCTTTTCTGTCTTGCCTGATGGTAAACCAGATGTTAGGATAATGTGGCTGTCAAGGTGGTTACCTGTATATTAGATAACAATGGCAGCCCCATTAATTCTCTGAACTATATGTAGGTAGGTTCCAACGTATCCCATGGTGATTATAAACTTACTTTCTGCGACCAGTGCACTGCTGGATGTTACCACTTATTACTGCATTGTTTGGTACATAGTGTACATACTTACTATGCCATTGATCTGTGAGGATCTTAAGAAGCCTAGCCTTACAATCTCATGGTTATTAGTGCTTATATTTTTCAATACAAATAACCCAGCAATAGCAGAACAGGGGACTGTTGTGGTATTTACATATTTTTCCTATCCATGAAGGACAGTTGGGTAAACCAGGGGTGGTTTTATGGTTACCCATCCATTCATCCAAATTATGTTTTAAAAGAGTAAGCAAAGCACTCTGCTTTATGAGGGGGCAACACTAGAGGGGGCACACTGGGCCTCCTGTGAAATTGTGTGCCCCCTGAATTCTGCAGTCCCTGGAATGCTAAAAAAACTCTCATGTGCACACAAACACAGTCACATTCTGAAGCAAGGTTTTCACTTTCCACTCAGGCATGCAAGCATAGTTTCTGCAAGTGTTCTTATTATGGGAGACCATGGGCCTTTTGAAAAGGCCCCAATATGTATTTTTGCAATCTGAGGAAATACACCAATGTCACAGTCATCAAATTACTGCATTTTAAGGTACTGGTACCTGTTTTTTGTTTTTTTATAAAGCAGCAGGGTAATGTCTTCATTTTTTTCAAGCAACAGTCAGATGACAGGTGTGTGTGTGTGTGTGTGTGTGTGTGTGTGTGTGTGTGTGTGTGTGTGTGTGTGTGTGTGTGTGTGTGTGTGTGTGTGTAATGGTCCAGTTAAGAGTTCCTGCTTAAGTGGCTTGAAGGGCAGAAAGAACTCAAATGCTGTACCCTTGAGGCAGATCCTTAAGAGCATGGTGCCTTAATCCACCACACCAAATGCCAGAACTCCTTGGTAAATCATTCATTACAGTTTCATAGTTCTCATATTAAGAAATATGTATGTCCATGAAGCACTTGTTATAGTTATATTAACATTTTAACAGAATTAGAGTTTCCTGGTATTTAAGTCTCTGAGCTGTTAATTAACTCATTCCTGTAGTCAAAAGTAGGAGGTTTGAATCTTCCCACCTCAATTTGCCTACAGTATGACTGTGAGCAAGTCCCTCAGACAGTACTCCTTGGTCACCCATGAAAAGGGCACTTTCTCCAGATGGTTTACTTGGTTTACAAATAGATACAATAATAGCATTTGAAATGTGCCCCCCATTGTATTTGTCTTTGTTCAGAACTCTAGAACAAAGAAAATGAGAGTTTATTTGGTCTGTTCCTTGTAAAATTTAAGTCTTTCTGGCAAATTGCTGCAGATTACAGCCACTAAATATTGTCAGGCATGTGAATTTCAGACTTTGTGCTCTTCGGAAAATGCAACTTTATAAGTATATAAGAGAAAGATTTAAAATCTATTTCTGGTTGGTCTTTGTCTCAGATTCTTCTTGATCAAAGAGGTAAGGAGGGCATGAGGGTGTGCAATGGCATGCACAATATGGTTCTCACAGTAATGTGCTGAAATACATTTATTTTTAAGGTATTTGTTCATTCATTTTATTGCAAGCAAACATCTGAATATACACAGCTGTACAAGGGGTTGTAATTGATGATAACATATTTCTGTGTGTGTTTGCATGTGTATCTAGCATTCCAGAGTAGTTATAGTGTAAAGGAAGGAATCAATTGTAGTGAACAGGCACTTCATCATAAAGCCATGTTCTTTGGGTACGATCCTTGGTTTTCTTGTTTTGTTGACTGTTGACAGTGTGCATATTTGACGCTGAGTAAACTGCACAGCATGAAGTTTACAAGCTTAATGTTAAAATAATGAAAAAAAAAACAAAAGATGACTAGTCATCAGCTTAGCAGTAACTACAATGTTCTAGTGTTCCACAAGATCCTTAAGAAACCTTGATCATGTGTTTAATGACCATGTGACCAAGGTTTCTTAAGGATCATGTGACCACCAAATTGGGGGGGATTATTTAAACTATTGACTGTTAGGAAGGTTTATTCTCAAGAGGTCCTGTGGGTATACTGGATGAAAGGACTTATTTTAATGTTTTTTTAAATTTTAATAAAGCTGGATGTAAAGTTTTAAACATCGTTTGGATTTACTTTATGGAACACTAGAATGTTGTGGTTGGCCGCCAAGCTGCTGACTAGTCATCTTTTGTTTTTTTATTGGTTTGGCCTTGCTGGAATTATTTTTTAAGTATTTTAATGTTAAAATAGTAACTTTTACTTTATTTTTAATTTAAGTTGTGTTTTGCAGGCACATGTTTGTGAAATGCGTTGTGCTGGGCTACAACAGTTTGCTGCTTAGTGCACGTGAATTAATGCTATGAGCTGTTAATGAGCTGCTTCCTGTAGTGCAGCTTTTGATTCCCTCAGCCTTTGTCTAGTGTGAGGCTAACCAAGTCATTCTACCTGACAATGCTTCTGAGCTGCCACTGAAGAGAGACACTTGTGTTCAGTAGGCTGTCTCAAGCTATTAGTTGTCTTTTGAATTCCTGCATATCTCCGATAATGCTAATTAGTATTTCACTGTGCACTACTTGACTGTACTTCTGTTATAGTTTAATGAATTACCAAATGCATTTTCAATAAATGTGAGTTTCAAAGGATGAAAAGTTTACTGTTGAACATGATGTCTTTTTTCAACATGATAGCGTTTGCTTATCAAATGTCTGTCAGAGTTTGTGCTGTAAAACTTTTAATAAAAATCTTAAATTAAATCCAAAGCTGTATGATCATTGTAAAATAGCATGCAAACTGACAGGTTTCAGCAGTGTTTTATGGTAATGGAATAAACATAGCCAATTAATAGAATATTGATATTGCTGCGGGGGGGGGGTCTGGTCCATTGCTCTGTCTAAGGCCCATTTGATTATGATACAGTTCTACATATGCCTTATCTTTTTGTTTGTCTATCGTTTTAACCAGGTAAGCAGGCAACCTACTCAAAGCTGAACAATATGTAAATGGCGAAAGAAAGAAATCAAACCCTGTACCTTTGATTGCAAGAAACAGCTCACTGAAGCTCAGGGCCTTAATTCTCTGCACTAACTGTTAAACATTCACTTGTGTCTTCATTTTCTGATAAATCACTGAGGGTGAAAAGTCATTAAGGTTTATAAGTTTTTGCTGTTCAAATGTTCAGAAAATGCACAGTGATGTAAAACCTATTGTTCTATTTTATTTTAAAGTGAATTAGAAGAGTTTGTCTCTAATCTTTGTCCAGTTTTGCAGAACATCATTGATTTTGTGTCATACTTATTCCCTGTCCATTATTAGCTTCTTGTTTTCTGGTAAATCACTAAGGAATACTGTCTGTCAATAATGCCATTCATTACAGTTTCGTAGTTTTATTATTCAGAGAATGTACGCCCACACCACACTTATTGTTTTGTTAGTTGTCTGGCACTTATGTTTATGAACTGCTTCCTGTAATCAAAGCTACAGCGGCTGTATCCTTTCACCTTTATTTGACTGCTTTGTCACTTTAAGCAATTCAGTCAGATAGCGCTCACGGGTCACCCCTGATAAGGGACACTTTGCCCATTAGGTTTACCTACTTAACAAATTCATAAAATAATATTTAAATTTAGTTTCTTTTTGTCCCATTATTTTTTTACTTTGTCCTGAATATTTGAACAAATAAGTTGAGAGTTATGGTGCTATCCTAAAACATTCAGATCAAAATTGTTTTTGTTGGTGTTATTTCAGCAAACCAGAAATAGTGTTGTAGACAGTTCACGCTGCTGCACTTTCTTTGTACATTTTTTGTCTTTCAGTGCTGTTTTCCTTGCAGTTGGCTGGAAAAGTAGCATGTGTACCTTTAGTCTCAGTAGCTCAACAGATAACTCACTCGGGTTTGGTGTAGAAGGCTGGGGTTCTATTTCAACATCAGGCACTTGCATTCTTTTCCAATACTGGCACTGTTGTGCAGCACAAGTACGTTGCTGCACTCCTGAGTGTGCTGAACATCAGATGAGATATTAAATGAAGCCCCAACTACCTTAGTTGTTGATATCTCTGGTGGATGTAAAAGATCACATAGTGCTCATCAAAAAGAGAAGTGGAAGTCCCCAGTGTCCTAGCCGAATTTCTCCTAGACAGTATGAATACCATCTCAGATCTCCCCTGAAAAGAGGCCGTTGGCCTTGTGAAAGTAATCTGGTCAACAAAAACTATAAATAAATAATGGCAGCCACTATATGTGAGTTATTTCATAAAAATCTTTGTACTCTAATTATTTTAATGGATCAGAATCATTACATGGGTATGGTTATTATATCTCAATGGACCTGCTACTGTAAAGTGAGCTTGGATTTTTTCCCAGAATCGACTTTAAGCCCCCTTGATATGAGTCATGCTAGGCATAAGGAAACATTTTTTAATTTCCATGTGAACAGAATGGCAGTAGCTGGTGTCACTGCATCTTGCACAACTTATGGAACCTATTTTCATTTTCACTTTTTTGTTTAAATTAGTCTGATTTATGTTCACATAAGTGCCCAACAAAATAAACTAGCTGAACTGCATGTTTTAAGGCTCCCAATTTTTAGTCCAGCCGATGACAGACCCTCTCCTACATTTTTATCAAGGGATCAAAACTATCATTGTTAACTAATTATCAGCTGTTAACTGACTCGTGCTTCCACTTCAGCGATTTTAATAGATATTTAAACTGCTTTGCAACTGAAATAAGTCTGAGTTTCTGTTCTTGAATTTGAGATAATGATGTTTTTCTCTATTTGTTGAAGGACAAATATCTTTCTGCATGACATTTTCCCACCATTGCTATATTGGTAGGTACATACTTGACGTATTGCACTGTGCTAGCACTCCAACACAACATCCAAACCATAATCTTTGAGCATGACAAAGTAGTAGTTTTTCGCTGTTGTAAACATTAACAGGATTTGTAAGATTATGACATTCACTATTTGTCATGGGGAAATGGTCTTTCATTTTTAACACGGGATTATGAGTGAGTTGTTACCATGTACTTTGTATTCTATACTTCACTGATTTTTTTCACATGCCCTGTGAGGACCAACAGCTACATTTTGTACCCATATTCTGCCCCAGCAAGAAAAGGAACCTGGAGCTGCCACTGGCTTTATGTGGAGTGGAAGAGGTTACCATAGCGGAGATATTCTCTGTGATACATACCTATCCCTCCAACATGTTCTGCTAATTTTGCAAAAGAGATTAAGGTACCTTAAGCAGGTGTTTATGATTCCACTGGACTTGTGAATATGTAAGAGTTTTGACAGAATAGAGTCTGTTGAGGCTCAAAATTTAGGCAGAGGTCACCTCTAAATAGCCTGTATGATATTGAGAAGAGGGACATAGCTTTGAGGTGGTGGTCTGCATAGTTTTTATGATTTAGGGCCTTGATTTTTTTCAGTGAGAAAGCACTGAAGTTGTTGAAGTTGTGACAAGTGTAAGGACAGGTACATAATGAAAGGTGAATTTGACTAAATTGATGAGTGCTGAGTATAATGGACTGATTATATCATAAGCTGTGGAGTGAAAAAGGACTTCCTTACAATTGTGCATACATGGTAATAAAAAGACAGTTCATTATCAACATTGGTTGCTAGATTCTTAACTGGAGAGTCAGTTTTAGAGGTGTGCTGTCAATGTGATAGTTACAAGGGGATTTATGCTTAGTGAACGATACTGCTATATATATATATATATATATATATATATATATATATATATATATATATATTTGACATTTAGTTGTAGTCCATGGTTTTGACACCAATATAAGTTAGGGACAGGTCCTCTTGTAGGCTCTTAGTGTCCCCTGAGGAGTTTTATGATGGCACCAAGTTTGTCACAAAACACTAGCTTTGACTCTAGAAAGCAAATGCTGAAGAGGAGTGTCATAAGGACTGAACCTTGGGTACTCTGCTAGGGACATGTTTTTTGGAAGTAGTAGAGAAGCCCGCCTTTAATCCCTGGGTTCTATTTCCGAGCCAGCTTGATATCCAATGACTTACATAGGAGTTAGCATTTAGTCGTGAGAGTTTAGCTATGGTACCAAAGTGTGGGATGGTGTAGACTTCCCATGCAAAGTCTACATAGGTGGTGTGCACTGCTTTGCCCGTTTCTGTTGCTTCACTGACTTTTTCAAAGAAGTCAGTCAGGTTAAGTAAGCAGCAGCTGCCCTTAATGAATCCAAAATGGGTTGAGTTGAGAGTCTGTAGCCTAAATTATTAGCTCCATAATGATCCTATTCAAAGCCTTAAAGGCTGGTCAGGCTTATGGGTCTATAATTACCTGGGTCTGTTGGAGCCCCACTTTTTTTTGCAAAAGAATGACTGCTGCCACCTTCCTTTCATTTGACACAAAGCCTGTTTTAAAGCTGATATTGAACAGTCTGTACAGGGGGTCTGACAAGTCATGGTTCAGTCTGATAGATGTAGTGTTCTTGGTCCTAGATAACACCATCAGAACTTGTTCTTGGGAGATTGGGAGGTGTAGAAGCAGAAATGTGATTTGAGAATATTGTAGGGAAGAGGAAATGAAGGCAGAGCTGAATTTGTCTATCAGTAGATTGACTATGTCCTCTGGGTCAAAGCATGTGATATTTACTATTAGCTCTGCACAGTACTGCAGTACCGCATATACAACACAGCATTCAAAAAACACATCTTAAACTTGGAACTTTCTATACACACAAAAACTTCCTAAGTCCATCAACAAAAGCAACCCTAGCCACAACTTACTTATTACCCTCACTCATCTATGGTGCCCCTCTGCCTACCAACATCAAAACTCTACTAAATCCAAACTTGGGTCATGTTACAACAAAATTTCCAAATTCTAAATACTCCACCCGTCACTGCACAGCTCTTAAGTCACTGAAATCGCTTGAACTATCTTATTTATTTATTTATTTATTTATTTATTTGCAGTTGGTTTACCAGGATAGTCCATTGGGCCAAATGAACCCATTTTCAATGGAGTCCTGGGGAGAAAAGCTCCAAATAAGGTTACAGTAGGATTTACATCCATATTACAATAATTACAAGAATTTTACAAATATAATATACAATATGTGGTAGACAGAGTACTGTTCACATTAAAGTTAGAGCAAACACTTTTAGGAAGAACAACTGGTGGTAAACATTTTAGATGATACAGTCTAGAGAAGGTAAGCATTTCAATTTAGAAAAGTAAGAAACAATTGCAACAGAGCTGACAATGTAGTGAACAAAAATTGTTTTTTCAGTATGGATCATGAAGGATGTGAGCATGAGCATTCCCACCGGGAAAGTAGGTGAGAGTGAAGAGATTTTTGAATGTAAGGTGGTTGAAAGTGGTGCGAATGGCAGGAGGTAGGGAGTTCCAGAGTCGGGCAAAGTTAAAATTTAGGACATTTTTACCAGGGGACGCTTTGGTTTATATAATTCGATTAGATTTTGGTTGTTAGATCTAAGTACCCTGCTGGGAAGGTGAAATTTAAATGCAGAAGAAAGAGATGGACAGAGGTCAGGTTTGAAAATGAGCTTATGAGCAAGAGTAAGTTGAGAATAGATAAGTTGGTTAGGAAGTTCAAGCCATTTTAATTTATGGAGTGAAGAGCAGTGATGGCTTGAAGATTTATGGCTGGTAGCGAATTTAGCAATTTTATTGTAACAGGAGGAAAGTTTTGTTTTAAGGGAAGATTGGATGTTGGTTAGGAGAGGGGCTCCGTATAGAAGAGAGGGGATGAGGAATGAGGTAGAGAGAGTGATTTTAGTGGAGGGTGTAAGGTAGCGATTTTGTCGGTATAGCATGCCTAGTTTTTGATGTGTTTTTTTTATGTTGAGTTGAATGTGATAGTTGAATTTAAGGTGACTGTCTATTTGAACACCAAGTAATTTAGCATTGGACACCAATTCCAGGGATGTGTTGTTGTGGCTGTTAATTAATAGAGAATTAGTACTGGTAGAGATGTGTTTAGAGGGGGTAAATATCATTAGTTTGGTTTTAGAGGCATTAAGAACAAGGTGGTTATCTTTCATCCAAAGTTCAGTGGAAGAGAATGCATCTTGTGTAAGCTTTTGTAGTACTGGGAAGGATGTAGCAGTGCAGATGATAGTTGAATCATCTGCGTATTGGATAACGCTGGAGAATGGAATAGAGTTGTGGAAGTCGTTGATGAATATATTAAATAGGAGAGGACCCAGTATGGAGCCCTGGGGAACTCCGGTTGGGGTATTTAGAAAAGAGGATGTGGCCTTTTTCCATTTTACTGCTTGATGTCTATTTGATAAGTAGCTAGAGAACCAGGACAGTGAGGAAGGAGATAAGTTGAGTTGAGAGAGTTTGGTTAGAAGGAGCTTGTGAGAGATAGTGTCAAAGGCCTTTGAAAGATCAAGTAAGAGGGTAGAGACAATATGACCTGAGTCCCGAGCTTTATTTACAGTTTCTATGAAGGAGAGGAGGGCTGACATAGTGCTGTGGCCGGGTCTAAAACCATGCTGAGTTGGAGTGAGCAGATTATTGCCCAAGAGGTAAGGTAGTAGCTGTAAATGGATACACTTTTCTAGGAGTTTAGAGATGGGGGATAGGATAGCTATGGGGCGGAAGTTTGCAATATTGTTATTATTGCCACCTTTGTGTAAAGGTATGATGTAAGCCTTTTTCCAGATTTGGGGTACCATGTTTTCTTGGATAGAGCAGTTAATTAGTATACTGATGGGGTAGGCTATGGCCTCAGCAGAAATGCTGAGGAAGTAAGAAGGAATGTTGTCAGGGGCATTGGAGCATGGTTTTAGTTTTTGTAAAAGTTTTTTTATTGTGGTTGTTGGAATTGGTTTTAGTGATAGAGGTGTGTGAAGAGGGGGTGATAGAGATGGAGAGGGAGTGGTAGTAGAGTTGGAGGAGTGGGGAGGAGGTGTGTGAAGAGGGGTGACTGAGATGGAGAGGGAGTGGAGATGGAGGAGTAGGGAGGAGTGCTGGTGGGAGAAGTGGAGGATGGAGAGGTATTGGAGAATGAAGATGTTAGTTTGGAGATGGAATCTATGAAAAATGTGTTGAATTGTGTAGCTAAGTCCTTGTCAGAAGCATTGGGGTCAGGAGTGGGGTTGAGTAAGTTGCCAGGATTGATAAGGGTAGATATTCCTTTCCAGAACTTCTGAGGGTTTGTTTTATTATTGTTTTGAAGTTTGGAGAAATAGTTTTGTCGATCAGCAATAATGAGCTTTTTTACTTTATTTCTGAGTGTTTTGAATTCAAGATGGGAGAGGAGATTTATTTTATGGTAAAGTGCCCAGACTTTATCTCTGTGTTTCATAGCTGCCAGAGTAGTTTTGGTTAGCCAAGGGTTGTTTTAGTTTTATTCTTTTGGAGCTTAGGGGAGCATGGTGATCTAGGATATTTAAAAGGTTGTGTTAAAGTGAGCTACGGCATCATCTAGGGTTAGAGTTTTAGAATATCCCAGTTGATTCCTTTTAGAGAGTCATTGAAAGCTGTTGGTTGAAAGTTTTTGATTGCGTATGGTAATATAGTTATGTGTTCTTAGTAAAGGTGTAGGGAGTCGGTATGCAAAGGTGGGCAGGTGATCACTGAGGGAGTCTGGAAGTGTACCACTGTCAGAGAAGTAATGAGGGTGAGAGACTAAGATCCAGTCTAGAATGCTACCTGAAGATAGAGTTTTGGAGGGGCGGGTTGAGGAATTAATTAGCTGTGAGAAGTTGTAAAGGTTTATGCTAAGTGGACTTGTGTTTGACTGAATGGAGGACCAGTTTATGTTAGTATCACCTAGGATTATTATTTCGTTGTTAATATTTGTGGAGAGCCAGAAAAGTATATTTTCTAATGTGGTAATATTGTCTCCAGGGGGGATGTAGAGGGAGACTATTACTATGTGTTTGTGTTTATTAAGTTGAAATTTTGTCAAGAGTATTTCTGCATTGTTGAATTTGGGAATAGGCTTATTATAAGGGGTGACTGACAGGGAGGATGAATACAGAAGAGCAACACCACCACCTTTTTTGTGGGATCTGTCTTTTCGGATGATATAGTAGTTTGGTGGTGTTATCTCATGGTCTTTTATGTGAGACTTTAGCCATGTTTCAGATATAGATAAAATGTTGGGTTTGTTGTGTGAGAGCCAGGCATGGAGGCTTGGGATTTTGTTTACTATGCTTTGAGAGTTTAGGGAGGCAATAAGTATAGACTTGTCAATGTTGGAGGGGTTTGAGGGGCCAGGGTTGGGATGTATGTCTCCTGATAGTAGGGTAGTAATTAAATATAGAATAATATTTAGG